>NW_028273750.1:0-141074 GCF_024610735.1 Ursus americanus | reverse complement strand
GGATGCTGGGCGGGAAGTGAGGCTGCTTGCTGGTTCTTTCCTGTTACTGTGTGTGTGTGTGTGTGTGTGTGTGTGTGTGTGTGTGTGTGTGAAGACGCAGCCCTGGGCTTTCTAAGGAGTGCAGGGCCAAGGAGGGTTGGGAGAAGAAAGCTGGGCAAGGAGCCTCCTTGGGGGGGATGGGAGGGGGCTGTTCTCTGTGATGACTCCCACATGCAGAGCTTGGTGTCCTCGAGGAAGCTCTCCAGTGGGGTTCCTTGGCATAGAAGGTTTCATCCGCTTCGGCGGCTGAGTGTGTGAGTGACATCCGCCCCCCCCCCACACACACACAGCATTTGTCCTTACCCAGTTCAAGAGTTAAGAGTTTTGTCATGTCCTGGAAACCAGGTGGGACCCCTTGCCTCCTTCTTTGGGCTCTGGACCAAAACCACAGGGCATCGGTCTAAGGATGGGTTGAAAAGGTGAAAAAAGGAAGAGTGAAGTGATGGGGTCAGGAAATAGAGAAATAAAAGGGAAAGTTTGTTGGTTCTTGCTTCTGATGCTTTGCTGTCTGTCACTGTGCAAATGCTAAAGGCACACGCAGATGTGTGCTCCTGCATTGGCTTGGTTCTTCAAGAAAGGAGGAGAAACCTCCTGTCAGCGCAGAGGGAGCCCTGCTCGCCTTGATTGCCAGCCAGTGGCTGAGCTCTGCTCTCTGGAAGGCACTGTGGGTGAGCAGTGAGGACACCAGGAGAAGCAGGACACGTCCCAGGCATAGGGGACTGTGTCCAGCAGCCGCAGTGTTGGCAGGAAGGTGGGGAGGGGTGCCCTGAGCCCTGCAGAAGAAGGGGAAGCAGGGTGACGGGGTGTGGCTCCCGGGGCGAGCACTGCAGTGCAAATGCCCCTGGCCCGGCCTGGGTGTCTGGGGAGACCAGAGGGGCGCCGTGATGGCTTCTGTGCAGCTGGTCACCAGGAACCTGCGTGGTGACAGTAGCCAGACTCCACTCTCTGCCTCCCTGTTAAGGAAGTGGTGGGGTGGGTGCGAGACTGGTTGTGAGGCGGACAGGCTCCAACCCTGCCTGCCCGAGTCCAGGTAAGGAGACCAGGGAGGACCGGGGGACCCCGGCCCTGCCCGTTCCCCTCTCCTCCCCCACCTACCCCCTCGCCGGAACCCATCGCCGCCCGACGTGCTGGCGGCCCTAGGGGACCCCTTCCTAAGGGGTCCGGAAGTGACGAGCTCCGACTTCCGCCTCAGAGCTCTGAGAGCGGCGACGACCTCCGCGTGAGGGAGGCGGGATCTTGGTCAGCTGAGGCGAGGCGTGCAGGTAGACCCACCCGTGAGGGAGCACACTGGGGGTGGGGGTGGGGCGCCCAGGAGCCAGGTGGCCCCTGCCGGTAGCCCCGAGAGACCGCGGGCAGGGGCAGCGTCGTCCGGCTGCGCCCCTCCCGCCGGGGCCCAGGACAGTGGCCACAGGTCCCCAGAGGGACGGGCCCAGGCCCTCCCTGGAGCGGGTGGTGGGACCTGAGGGAGAACTGTGCGGCCCACCCTCCCCCGCTTCGGTCCAGGCACTGGGTTCCTGGCGCGGCCGGGCCCTGGGGGTCCCTAGGGAGGGTGGCCACAGAGGGCGTCTGGTGAAATGCACCTCGGGGGTCTGAGGGAGCTTAGGACCTTGGTCAGAGCGGAAGGATGCCAGGTCGGGAAGGGGCAGGGGCAGAGGCAGGCCCAGGGAGTCCAGGTAGGGACCGCGTGGGGACGGATCGGGGGCAGGACCCACGGACATAGAAGCCGGGGACAGAGGGGACCTCAGCGCGGTCGGGCCCCAGGGTCAGACCGGGAAGGGCCCTGGGAGGGATAGGGACACATGGCCGATGGGGCGGGACTGGTGCATCCAGGTCTCCCGAGAGACTGGGGGCCTTGGTGGAAGGACCAGGGACTCCCTCAGGTGGGCAAGGGGAGGACCCAGGTCCTACTGGGCGTCGTGGTGAGGCTACAGAGGGAGGACTGCGGGACACTAGACACCAGCAGTCAGGGAAGGTCCACCGGGGGGGCGGGGGGGGGGAAGGTGGGTCCACGTGGTGAGTCAGGAGTTCCACATACGGGTCTCTGAGAGACTAAAGGCCTGATGGAAGGAGCGGATGCTCAGGTAGGCAGAAGGGAGGGCCCAGTTCCTGCTGGGCATCGTGGTGAGGATGCAGAGGGAGGACTGCAGGTCGCTGGACCCCAGCAGAGTCAGTCATAGAAGATACATGGGCAGGCGGGGGGCGGGGGCAATGCGCGGGGGGGGGGGGTCGCGGATGGGAACACGTGGTGAGTCTGGACTTCCGCATATGGGTCTCTGAGAGATTAAAAGCCTGATGGAGGGAGCCAAAGCTCAGGTGGGCAGAGGGGAGGGTCCTGGCGCGAATCGAGAGGAGACCAGGGATGAACCATAACGGAGGACAGAGGGGACCCTGGCAGAAGTCCGCCTAGGATGGCAGTCTAGGGAGCCTACCGGGCGGGATGGGAACACGCCGCCACTGGGGCCGGACTTCGGCAACGTGGTCTCCCGAGAGAATGGGGGCCTCGGAGGAAGAAGTCTGTCTTCCATCCGGTGGACAGAGGGGAGGGCCCAGGTCCTGCTGGGCTTCAATGTGAGGATGCAGAGGGAGGACTGAGAGACCCTGGTTCCTAGCACAGGGTTTCTATGAAGGCCCCTGGTGCGGGATGGGAACACGTGGTGAGTCTTGACTTCTGCATCTGGGTGTCCGAGTGATAAAGGGCCTGTGGTAAGGAGCAGATCTCAGGTCTTTAGAGGCGAGGGCCCAGGCGCTTATGGGCGTCAAGGTATGAACCCTGAGGGAGGACAGAGGGGAACTCACAGAGGTCAGGCCCTAGTGTCAGTCCAGGAAGGCCCCTGGGCGCGATGGGGAAACGAGGCCAGTGTGGCTGGACTGGTGCATCCGGGTCTCCCGAGAGACTGGGGACCTGGTGAAAGGAGCCAATGCTCAGGTGGGCAGAGGGGAGACCCCATGGCCTGCTGGGCTTCATGCTGAGGATGCAGAGGGAAGACTGAAGGACGCTGGACCCCAGCACAGAGGCAGTGAGGGAAGGTCCGTGCAGGGGGGATTGGAGGTGGTGAGTCAGGACTTTTGCATCCCCAGTGTCAGAGACCCTGGGGGCCTGGGTGGAAGGAGCAGGGCCTCCCTCCGGTGTGCAGAGGAGAGGGCCTAGGCAGTAACCCGAGTCAAGCTATGAACTCTGAGGGAGGACAGAGGAGATCTCCCAGGGGTGGGGCCATAGTGTCAGTCCAGGAAGATCCCTGGGGGCCATGGGGATGCATAGGGAGCCTGCAGATCCGATTCTGGGTCTCAGGAGTCAGGAGGCGTGCGGTAAGGAGCACGGCCTCAGGTCGGAAGGCTGGGAGGGCCCAGCTTCTGTCGGGAGTCAAGGTGAGGACCAGAGGGAGGACAGAGGGACCCTGGGCCCAGTAGGGAATCAGTCCTGGGAGGCCCTTGAGTGGGACAAGCATGACATGAGGCGTGTCCTGACTTTGGCTCTGGGTCCCAGAGACACTGAGAGCTTGTTGTAAGGAGCGGCCTTCAGATGCAGGGATGAAGGCACAGGCCATCCAGGGAGTGTAGGTGGGCAATAGAGGATAGGCCTAAGTGACCCGAAGGAACCCATCTCAGGGAATCCCTGGCCTTTGTTGCCTGATGTGCCATCCAGGATCGTTTCCCATGGTTCTCAGGGCAGCGAGGGCTTTGGTCTGAGGGAACAGGCCTGGAGACAGCAGAGAGAGGAACACAAGATGTGCTGAGGCTCAAGCTAAGATCCCTGAGGGAGGACTCAGGGAGGGACCTGGACTCCAGAACACGGACAGCGCACTGAAACCTGCCCCTGCTGTCAGCCCTGTGAGGCGTGTTTGTGCCAAGTCCACAGGCAGTGTGTCAGGACGTCCGCATCCAGGTCTGACAGAAGCGGGGGCCATGGTTTAAAAAACGAGGGGCAGGGGCTAATGGGACTGGATGCGAGGACCCGGTGGGAGGACATGAGCGACCCTGAACCCCAGAACAGCATCAGGCCTGGGAAGCCCCTGAGCGGGAAGAGGACAAGTGGCATGTCCAGACTTCCACATCCAGGTCATAGAGCGTCTGGGGGTTTGGGTAAGAGGCAGATCAGGGTCAGCAGCAGGGAAGGTCAAATCCTCCCGAAGTCAAGGCGAGAACCCTCAGGGAGAACTGCGTGGACCCTGGACCCCAGAACAGAGTCACCGACGGGAGGCCATAGGGCAGCTGTCGCACCCCCACATTTGGCCTTGGATCTCACGGATGCGTGGGGCTGTCAGAGGGGAAAGGACTGGGGACAGCACAGGGCAGTCCCCGAGGGATGCAGGGTGAGCGTTGAGGACCTTAGAGCCTAAAACAGACAGTGATTTTGTTGCCCGTGGGCTCCTTCTTGGATGTCCCCCAAGCTGGGGGGAACATCTGAAGTGTTCTTGACTTCTGCACCCAGGGTCTGAGGGAGGTGAGAGCCTTGGTCTGAGGATTGTGGCCTCAGGTCAGCAGAGGGTGGAGCCCCAAGACTCTGAGGGAGGACTGAGCAGACCCCCACGCAGACACAGGGGTCCCAAATGAAGTCCTGCCCCGGTGGCCAGTCCTGCGAGGCCAGGCTGGGAGTCAAGAAAAGTAAGCACCCCACTTTCTCCCCTGGGTCTCCGCGGGGTGGTGGCGTTGTTCTGCAGGATGCATGCTGAGGATAGGAGAAGGGATAGTTCCAGCACGTGCCGAAAGTAAACGTGAGCACCTTAGGGACAAAGAGTGGACTCCTGCCCCTGGACAGAGGGACCAATCCCCGATCTGAGCTCCTTGTGAATTGGGTGGGGTGCAGGGGGAGGGCGTGGATTGCTGCGTCCTCACCCTCCTCTCCCAGCTCTCAGGCACGAGAGGACCATGCTGGGAGAGGTCTCAGTCAGGTCATCTGAGGAAGCCCTCCTGGGAGACACACAGGAGTCCCTGGTACTGCCAAGAATCCATGTGGGGACCCCTGAGAGAGGAGGGGCTGGGTCCGAACCCACCCCTCAGGAGAAGGAGGAGATGGCCTAGAAATCTGGCCAGGCCCTACCTGAGAACCCTGGGAACCCTGGGTGGAGCCTGTTGGGCTGAGCCCCTCCTCCTCTCCAGATCCCTGGTCTCAGGGAGGGGAGGGCCTGGGCCTGGGCCTGAGGGTCTGGACTCTAGTCAGTGGGGGAGGCAGGGACCTTGGCCCTGGCCCTGGCCCTGGTGGGGATGGAGGTGAGAAATGAGGGCATGCCTCCCACAGCAGGATCCCTAGGGACCAGGCTTGCCCTGCTACTTCTCTCAGCCATGGGGAGACAGGAAATGGTGGGCTAATTGATTTTTCCCTCTGGCGTCCTCCGGAGATGAGGCCTCAGCACAGGGCGGGTGAGAGTTTTCCCAGGCCTTCCGTGGGGTCAAGGTATCGACCAAGAGGCACACCCATCCCAGCACAGATGGAACCCCGAGCCTGGCCATCCCTGGACATCCGTGACAAGCCCTGTGGACCTTTGGCAGTTGTGGCCAGATGTGGGCCTCCTAGCTTACCTTCTGTGGAGTCTCAGGGCTGCGTGGCCTTGCTGTGATCCTTTGGCCTCAGTCCCACGTTGGGTGGGGCCCAGGCTCTGGCAGGGGAAATAGCCGCCTCTTGAGAGGCCAAGGAGGGGACCACCCAGCCTGGACTGGTGGGGACCTCACAGAGTCCGACCCAGCCCTCCTGTCTGCACCCTGAGGTGCCCCTCCCTTTCTCCTCCAGGGGCTTCAAGAACTCAGAGTCGAGGTCTCTGCCTGAGGCAGGAGTCCCTAAGGTCACAGAGCAGGGGAGGCGCAGGGGAGTGCCACAGGTCAAGGTGAGGACCCAGGGGCTTGCCCTTCCCATCCTCTCCTAAGCAGGAAGCAGCCCACTGTCAGCTCTGGGACCTCAGGCCTCTGCAGGCCGGCTGGACTCTGAGGAGCCATCCCACCTCTGTCTTCAGGTTCAGCCCGACAGGCGCCATGTCCCTGGGTCGGAGGAGTGAGCTCTGGCAGCTGGAGGAAGACCCAGTCCCGGCCCAGAGCCTGGTGGAGGCACAGCTGTCCGGGGCTGGGGAGGAGGGGGGCCCATGTCCCTCCTCCTCAGCCTCTGCCTCCTCCCAGTCCAGCCCCTCTCGCATCTCCTGCTCTGCCCTGTTTCTGGGCCCTCCGGAGGAGGGGTCTGCTGCTGGGGGCCCGAGTGCTCCCCAGAGCCCTCAGAGTGCCTGCCCCTCCCCCACTGGCCTGGCAGCCACTGCATGGGGCCAGCCCCACCATGGCTCCAGCAGCCCAGATGAGGAGGGGTCGAGCGGCTGGGAGGAGCCCGAGGAAGCCCAGCCCCTGCTCCAGGACACACTCCAGGGGAAGGCTGCTGACCTGGTGGCGTTCCTGGTGCTCAAGTATCTCACCCAGCAGCGCACCAGCCAGGCAGAGATGCTGGAGGTGGTCGGCAACGACTACCAGGACGCCTTCCCCGTGATCTTCGGCCAAGCGTCCGAGTGCATGCGGCTGGTCTTTGGCGTGGATGTGAAGGAGGTGGACCCCAGCGACCACTCCTACGTCCTGGTCACCGTCCTGGGCCTCACCTGCGGTGGGCTGCCGAGCGGTGAGCAGGGCATGCCCAAGACCGGCCTCCTGGTGGTGCTCTTGGGGGTGATCGTCCTGGAGGGCGACTGTGCCCCGGAGGAGAAGGTGTGGGAAGTGCTGGGGGTCATGGGGGTGTACGCCAGCAGGGAGCACGTCATCTACGGGGAGCCCAGGGAGCTCCTCACCAATGTCTGGGTGCAGGAAGGGTACGTGGAGTACCGGCAGGTGCCCGGCAGCGACCCTGCCCGCTACGAGTTCCTGTGGGGTCCCAGGGCCTATGCTGAAACCAGCAAGTTCCAAGTGCTGGAGTATTTGCTGCGGGTCAGTCGCGGGCAGCAGCCTTCGTCCCTGGCCCTGTGTGAAGAGTCTGTGAGCGATGAGGAAGAGGGGGCCTGAGCCCCAGGGGTGGCCAGGCCCTTTCCAGGCTTTGGTGGGGCCAACAGATTCTCCTGCGGGATGCTGGGCGGGAAGTGAGGCTGCTTGCTGGTTCTTTCCTGTTACTGTGTGTGTGTGTGTGTGTGTGTGTGTGTGTGTGTGTGAAGACGCAGCCCTGGGCTTTCTAAGGAGTGCAGGGCCAAGGAGGGTTGGGAGAAGAAAGCTGGGCAAGGAGCCTCCGTGGGGGGGATGGGAGGGGGCTGTTCTCTGTGATGACTCCCACATGCAGAGCTTGGTGTCCTCGAGGAAGCTCTCCAGTGGGGTTCCTTGGCATAGAAGGTTTCATCCGCTTCGGCGGCTGAGTGTGTGAGTGACATCCGCCCCCCCCCCACACACACACAGCATTTGTCCTTACCCAGTTCAAGAGTTAAGAGTTTTGTCATGTCCTGGAAACCAGGTGGGACCCCTTGCCTCCTTCTTTGGGCTCTGGACCAAAACCACAGGGCATCGGTCTAAGGATGGGTTGAAAAGGTGAAAAAAGGAAGAGTGAAGTGATGGGGTCAGGAAATAGAGAAATAAAAGGGAAAGTTTGTTGGTTCTTGCTTCTGATGCTTTGCTGTCTGTCACTGTGCAAATGCTAAAGGCACACGCAGATGTGTGCTCCTGCATTGGCTTGGTTCTTCAAGAAAGGAGGAGAAACCTCCTGTCAGCGCAGAGGGAGCCCTGCTCGCCTTGATTGCCAGCCAGTGGCTGAGCTCTGCTCTCTGGAAGGCACTGTGGGTGAGCAGTGAGGACACCAGGAGAAGCAGGACACGTCCCAGGCATAGGGGACTGTGTCCAGCAGCCGCAGTGTTGGCAGGAAGGTGGGGAGGGGTGCCCTGAGCCCTGCAGAAGAAGGGGAAGCAGGGTGACGGGGTGTGGCTCCCGGGGCGAGCACTGCAGTGCAAATGCCCCTGGCCCGGCCTGGGTGTCTGGGGAGACCAGAGGGGCGCCGTGATGGCTTCTGTGCAGCTGGTCACCAGGAACCTGCGTGGTGACAGTAGCCAGACTCCACTCTCTGCCTCCCTGTTAAGGAAGTGGTGGGGTGGGTGCGAGACTGGTTGTGAGGCGGACAGGCTCCAACCCTGCCTGCCCGAGTCCAGGTAAGGAGACCAGGGAGGACCGGGGGACCCCGGCCCTGCCCGTTCCCCTCTCCTCCCCCACCTACCCCCTCGCCGGAACCCATCGCCGCCCGACGTGCTGGCGGCCCTAGGGGACCCCTTCCTAAGGGGTCCGGAAGTGACGAGCTCCGACTTCCGCCTCAGAGCTCTGAGAGCGGCGACGACCTCCGCGTGAGGGAGGCGGGATCTTGGTCAGCTGAGGCGAGGCGTGCAGGTAGACCCACCCGTGAGGGAGCACACTGGGGGTGGGGGTGGGGGTGGGGGTGGGGCGCCCAGGAGCCAGGTGGCCCCTGCCGGTAGCCCCGAGAGACCGCGGGCAGGGGCAGCGTCGTCCGGCTGCGCCCCTCCCGACGGGGCCCAGGACAGTGGCCACAGGTCCCCAGAGGGACGGGCCCAGGCCATCCCTGGAGCGGGTGGTGGGACCTGAGGGAGAACTGTGCGGCCCACCCTCCCCCGCTTCGGTCCAGGCACTGGGTTCCTGGCGCGGCCGGGCCCTGGGGGTCCCTAGGGAGGGTGGCCACAGAGGGCGTCTGGTGAAATGCACCTCGGGGGTCTGAGGGAGCTTAGGACCTTGGTCAGAGCGGAAGGATGCCAGGTCGGGAAGGGGCAGGGGCAGAGGCAGGCCCAGGGAGTCCAGGTAGGGACCGCGTGGGGACGGATCGGGGGCAGGACCCACGGACAAAGAAGCCGGGGACAGAGGGGACCTCAGCGCGGTCGGGCCCCAGGGTCAGACCGGGAAGGCCCCTGGGAGGGATAGGGACACATGGCCGATGGGGCGGGACTGGTGCATCCAGGTCTCCGGAGAGACTGGGGGCCTTGGTGGAAGGACCAGGGACTCCCTCAGGTGGGCAAGGGGAGGACCCAGGTCCTACTGGGCGTCGTGGTGAGGCTACAGAGGGAGGACTGCGGGACACTAGACACCAGCAGTCAGGGAAGGTCCACCGGGGGGGCGGGGAGGGGAAGGTGGGTCCACGTGGTGAGTCAGGAGTTCCACATACGGGTCTCTGAGAGACTAAAGGCCTGATGGAAGGAGGGGATGCTCAGGTAGGCAGAAGGGAGGGCCCAGGTCATGCTGGGCATCGTGGTGAGGATGCAGAGGGAGGACTGCAGGTCGCTGGACCCCAGCAGAGTCAGTCATAGAAGATACATGGGCGGGCGGGGGCGGGGGCAATGCGCGGGGGCGGGGGGCGCGGATGGGAACACGTGGTGAGTCTGGACTTCCGCATACGGGTCTCTGAGAGATTAAACGCCTGATGGAGGGAGCCAAAGCTCAGGTGGGCAGAGGGGAGGGTCCTGGCGCGAATCGAGAGGAGACCAGGGATGAACCATAACGGAGGACAGAGGGGACCCTGGCAGAAGTCCGCCTAGGATGGCAGTCTAGGGAGCCTACCGGGCGGGATGGGAACACGCCGCCACTGGGGCCGGACTTCGGCAACGTGGTCTCCTGAGAGAATGGGGGCCTCGGAGGAAGAAGTCTGTCTTCCATCCGGTGGACAGAGGGGAGGGCCCAGGTCCTGCTGGGCTTCAATGTGAGGATGCAGAGGGAGGACTGAGAGACCCTGGTTCCTAGCACAGGGTTTCTATGAAGGCCCCTGGTGCGGGATGGCAACACGTGGCGAGTCTTGACTTGTGCATCTGGGTGTCCGAGTGATAAAGGGCCTGTGGTAAGGAGCAGATCTCAGGTCTTTAGAGGCGAGGGCCCAGGCGCTTATGGGCGTCAAGGTATGAACCCTGAGGGAGGACAGAGGGGAACTCACAGAGGTCAGGCCCTAGTGTCAGTCCAGGAAGGCCCCTGGGCGCGATGGGGAAACGAGGCCAGTGTGGCTGGACTGGTGCATCCGGGTCTCCCGAGAGACTGGGGACCTGGTGAAAGGAGCCAATGCTCAGGTGGGCAGAGGGGAGAACCCATGGCCTGCTGGGCTTCATGCTGAGGATGCAGAGGGAAGACTGAAGGACGCTGGACCCCAGCACAGAGGCAGTGAGGGAAGGTCCGTGCAGGGGGGATTGGAGGTGGTGAGTCAGGACTTTTGCATCCCCAGTGTCAGAGACCCTGGGGGCCTGGGTGGAAGGAGCAGGGCCTCCCTCCGGTGTGCAGAGGAGAGGGCCTAGGCAGTAACCCGAGTCAAGCTATGAACTCTGAGGGAGGACAGAGGAGATCTCCCAGGGGTGGGGCCATAGTGTCAGTCCAGGAAGATCCCTGGGGGCCATGGGGATGCATAGCGAGCCTGCAGATCCGATTCTGGGTCTCAGGAGTCAGGAAGCGTGCGGTAAGGAGCACGGCCTCAGGTCAGAAGGCTGGGAGGGCCCAGCTTCTGTCGGGAGTCAAGGTGAGGACCAGAGGGAGGACAGAGGGACCCTGGGCCCAGTAGGGAATCAGTCCTGGGAGGCCCTTGAGTGGGACAAGCATGACATGAGGCGTGTCCTGACTTCGGCTCTGGGTCCCAGAGACACTGAGAGCTTGTTGTAAGGAGCGGCCTTCAGATGCAGGGATGAAGGCACTGGCCATCCAGGGAGTGCAGGTGGGCAATAGAGGATAGGCCTAAGTGACCCGAAGGAACCCATCTCAGGGAATCCCTGGCCTTTGTTGCCTGATGTGCCATCCAGGATCGTTTCCCATGGTTCTCAGGGCAGCGAGGGCTTTGGTCTGAGGGAACAGGCCTGGAGACAGCAGAGAGAGGAACACAAGATGTGCTGAGGCTCAAGCTAAGATCCCTGAGGGAGGACTCAGGGAGGGACCTGGACTCCAGAACACGGACAGCGCACTGAAACCTGCCCCTGCTGTCAGCCCTGTGAGGCGTGTTTGTGCCAAGTCCACAGGCAGTGTGTCAGGACGTCCGCATCCAGGTCTGACAGAAGCGGGGGCCATGGTTTAAAAAACGAGGGGCAGGGGCTAATGGGACTGGATGCGAGGACCCGGTGGGAGGACATGAGCGACCCTGAACCCCAGAACAGCATCAGGCCTGGGAAGCCCCTGAGCGGGAAGAGGACAAGTGGCATGTCCAGACTTCCACATCCGGGTCATAGAGCGTCTGGGGGTTTGGGTAAGAGGCAGATCAGGGTCAGCAGCAGGGAAGGTCAAATCCTCCCGAAGTCAAGGCGAGAACCCTCAGGGAGAACTGCGTGGACCCTGGACCCCAGAACAGAGTCACCGACGGGAGGCCATAGGGCAGCTGTCGCACCCCCACATTTGACCTTGGATCTCACGGATGCGTGGGGCTGTCAGAGGGGAAAGGACTGGGGACAGCACAGGGCAGTCCCCGAGGGATGCAGGGTGAGCGTTGAGGACCTTAGAGCCTAAAACAGACAGTGATTTTGTTGCCCGTGGGCTCCTTCTTGGATGTCCCCCAAGCTGGGGGGAACATCTGAAGTGTTCTTGACTTCTGCACCCAGGGTCTGAGGGAGGTGAGAGCCTTGGTCTGAGGATTGTGGCCTCAGGTCAGCAGAGGGTGGAGCCCCAAGACTCTGAGGGAGGACTGAGCAGACCCCCACGCAGACACAGGGGTCCCAAATGAAGTCCTGCCCCGGTGGCCAGTCCTGCGAGGCCAGGCTGGGAGTCAAGAAAAGTAAGCACCCCACTTTCTCCCCTGGGTCTCCGCGGGGTGGTGGCGTTGTTCTGCAGGATGCATGCTGAGGATAGGAGAAGGGATAGTTCCAGCACCTGCCGAAAGTAAACGTGAGCACCTTAGGGACAAAGAGTGGACTCCTGCCCCTGGACAGAGGGACCAATCCCCGATCTGAGCTCCTTGTGAATTGGGTGGGGTGCAGGGGGAGGGCGTGGATTGCTGCGTCCTCACCCTCCTCTCCCAGCTCTCAGGCACGAGAGGACCATGCTGGGAGAGGTCTCAGTCAGGTCATCTGAGGAAGCCCTCCTGGGAGACACACAGGAGTCCCTGGTACTGCCAAGAATCCATGTGGGGACCCCTGAGAGAGGAGGGGCTGGGTCCGAACCCACCCCTCAGGAGAAGGAGGAGATGGCCTAGAAATCTGGCCAGGCCCTACCTGAGAACCCTGGGAACCCTGGGTGGAGCCTGTTGGGCTGAGCCCCTCCTCCTCTCCAGATCCCTGATCTCAGGGAGGGGAGGGCCTGGGCCTGGGCCTGAGGGTCTGGACTCTAGTCAGTGGGGGAGGCAGGGACCTTGGCCCTGGCCCTGGCCCTGGTGGGGATGGAGGTGAGAAATGAGGGCATGCCTCCCACAGCAGGATCCCTAGGGACCAGGCTTGCCCTGCTACTTCTCTCAGCCATGGGGAGACAGGAAATGGTGGGCTAATTGATTTTTCCCTCTGGCGTCCTCCGGAGATGAGGCCTCAGCACAGGGCGGGTGAGAGTTTTCCCAGGCCTTCCGTGGGGTCAAGGTATCGACCAAGAGGCACACCCATCCCAGCACAGATGGAACCCCGAGCCTGGCCATCCCTGGACATCCGTGACAAGCCCTGTGGACCTTTGGCAGTTGTGGCCAGATGTGGGCCTCCTAGCTTACCTTCTGTGGAGTCTCAGGGCTGCGTGGCCTTGCTGTGATCCTTTGGCCTCAGTCCCACGTTGGGTGGGGCCCAGGCTCTGGCAGGGGAAATAGCCGCCTCTTGAGAGGCCAAGGAGGGGACCACCCAGCCTGGACTGGTGGGGACCTCACAGAGTCCGACCCAGCCCTCCTGTCTGCACCCTGAGGTGCCCCTCCCTTTCTCCTCCAGGGGCTTCAAGAACTCAGAGTCGAGGTCTCTGCCTGAGGCAGGAGTCCCTAAGGTCACAGAGCAGGGGAGGCGCAGGGGAGTGCCACAGGTCAAGGTGAGGACCCAGGGGCTTGCCCTTCCCATCCTCTCCTAAGCAGGAAGCAGCCCACTGTCAGCTCTGGGACCTCAGGCCTCTGCAGGCCGGCTGGACTCTGAGGAGCCATCCCACCTCTGTCTTCAGGTTCAGCCCGACAGGCGCCATGTCCCTGGGTCGGAGGAGTGAGCTCTGGCAGCTGGAGGAAGACCCAGTCCCGGCCCAGAGCCTGGTGGAGGCACAGCTGTCCGGGGCTGGGGAGGAGGGGGGCCCATGTCCCTCCTCCTCAGCCTCTGCCTCCTCCCAGTCCAGCCCCTCTCGCATCTCCTGCTCTGCCCTGTTTCTGGGCCCTCCGGAGGAGGGGTCTGCTGCTGGGGGCCCGAGTGCTCCCCAGAGCCCTCAGAGTGCCTGCCCCTCCCCCACTGGCCTGGCAGCCACTGCATGGGGCCAGCCCCACCATGGCTCCAGCAGCCCAGATGAGGAGGGGTCGAGCGGCTGGGAGGAGCCCGAGGAAGCCCAGCCCCTGCTCCAGGACACACTCCAGGGGAAGGCTGCTGACCTGGTGGCGTTCCTGGTGCTCAAGTATCTCACCCAGCAGCGCACCAGCCAGGCAGAGATGCTGGAGGTGGTCGGCAACGACTACCAGGACGCCTTCCCCGTGATCTTCGGCCAAGCGTCCGAGTGCATGCGGCTGGTCTTTGGCGTGGATGTGAAGGAGGTGGACCCCAGCGACCACTCCTACGTCCTGGTCACCGTCCTGGGCCTCACCTGCGGTGGGCTGCCGAGCGGTGAGCAGGGCATGCCCAAGACCGGCCTCCTGGTGGTGCTCTTGGGGGTGATCGTCCTGGAGGGCGACTGTGCCCCGGAGGAGAAGGTGTGGGAAGTGCTGGGGGTCATGGGGGTGTACGCCAGCAGGGAGCACGTCATCTACGGGGAGCCCAGGGAGCTCCTCACCAATGTCTGGGTGCAGGAAGGGTACGTGGAGTACCGGCAGGTGCCCGGCAGCGACCCTGCCCGCTACGAGTTCCTGTGGGGTCCCAGGGCCTATGCTGAAACCAGCAAGTTCCAAGTGCTGGAGTATTTGCTGCGGGTCAGTCGCGGGCAGCAGCCTTCGTCCCTGGCCCTGTGTGAAGAGTCTGTGAGCGATGAGGAAGAGGGGGCCTGAGCCCCAGGGGTGGCCAGGCCCTTTCCAGGCTTTGGTGGGGCCAACAGATTCTCCTGCGGGATGCTGGGCGGGAAGTGAGGCTGCTTGCTGGTTCTTTCCTGTTACTGTGTGTGTGTGTGTGTGTGTGTGTGTGTGTGTGTGTGAAGACGCAGCCCTGGGCTTTCTAAGGAGTGCAGGGCCAAGGAGGGTTGGGAGAAGAAAGCTGGGCAAGGAGCCTCCGTGGGGGGGATGGGAGGGGGCTGTTCTCTGTGATGACTCCCACATGCAGAGCTTGGTGTCCTCGAGGAAGCTCTCCAGTGGGGTTCCTAGGCATAGAAGGTTTCATCCGCTTCGGCGGCTGAGTGTGTGAGTGACATCCGCCCCCCCCCACACACACACACAGCATTTGTCCTTACCCAGTTCAAGAGTTAAGAGTTTTGTCATGTCCTGGAAACCAGGTGGGACCCCTTGCCTCCTTCTTTGGGCTCTGGACCAAAACCACAGGGCATCGGTCTAAGGATGGGTTGAAAAGGTGAAAAAAGGAAGAGTGAAGTGATGGGGTCAGGAAATAGAGAAATAAAAGGGAAAGTTTGTTGGTTCTTGCTTCTGATGCTTTGCTGTCTGTCACTGTGCAAATGCTAAAGGCACACGCAGATGTGTGCTCCTGCATTGGCTTGGTTCTTCAAGAAAGGAGGAGAAACCTCCTGTCAGCGCAGAGGGAGCCCTGCTCGCCTTGATTGCCAGCCAGTGGCTGAGCTCTGCTCTCTGGAAGGCACTGTGGGTGAGCAGTGAGGACACCAGGAGAAGCAGGACACGTCCCAGGCATAGGGGACTGTGTCCAGCAGCCGCAGTGTTGGCAGGAAGGTGGGGAGGGGTGCCCTGAGCCCTGCAGAAGAAGGGGAAGCAGGGTGACGGGGTGTGGCTCCCGGGGCGAGCACTGCAGTGCAAATGCCCCTGGCCCGGCCTGGGTGTCTGGGGAGACCAGAGGGGCGCCGTGATGGCTTCTGTGCAGCTGGTCACCAGGAACCTGCGTGGTGACAGTAGCCAGACTCCACTCTCTGCCTCCCTGTTAAGGAAGTGGTGGGGTGGGTGCGAGACTGGTTGTGAGGCGGACAGGCTCCAACCCTGCCTGCCCGAGTCCAGGTAAGGAGACCAGGGAGGACCGGGGGACCCCGGCCCTGCCCGTTCCCCTCTCCTCCCCCACCTACCCCCTCGCCGGAACCCATCGCCGCTCGACGTGCTGGCGGCCCTAGGGGACCCCTTCCTAAGGGGTCCGGAAGTGACGAGCTCCGACTTCCGCCTCAGAGCTCTGAGAGCGGCGACGACCTCCGCGTGAGGGAGGCGGGATCTTGGTCAGCTGAGGCGAGGCGTGCGGGTAGACCCACCCGTGAGGGAGCACACTGGGGGTGGGGGTGGGGGTGGGGCGCCCAGGAGCCAAGTGGCCCATGCCGGTAGCCCCGAGAGACCGCGGGCAGGGGCAGCGTCGTCCGGCTGCGCCCCTCCCGCCGGGGCCCAAGACAGTGGCCACAGGTCCCCAGAGGGACGGGCCCAGGCCCTCCCTGGAGCGGGTGGTGGGACCTGAGGGAGAACTGTGCGGCCCACCCTCCCCCGCTTCGGTCCAGGCACTGGGTTCCTGGCGCGGCCGGGCCCTGGGGGTCCCTAGGGAGGGTGGCCACAGAGGGCGTCTGGTGAAATGCACCTCGGGGGTCTGAGGGAGCTTAGGACCTTGGTCAGAGCGGAAGGATGCCAGGTCGGGAAGGGGCAGGGGCAGAGGCAGGCCCAGGGAGTCCAGGTAGGGACCGCGTGGGGACGGATCGGGGGCAGGACCCACGGACATAGAAGCCGGGGACAGAGGGGACCTCAGCGCGGTCGGGCCCCAGGGTCAGACCGGGAAGGCCCCTGGGAGGGATAGGGACACATGGCCGATGGGGCGGGACTGGTGCATCCAGGTCTCCCGAGAGACTGGGGGCCTTGGTGGAAGGACCAGGGACTCCCTCAGGTGGGCAAGGGGAGGACCCAGGTCCTACTGGGCGTCGTGGTGAGGCTACAGAGGGAGGACTGCGGGACACTAGACACCAGCAGTCAGGGAAGGTCCACGGGGGGGGGGGAGGGGAAGGTGGGTCCACGTGGTGAGTCAGGAGTTCCACATAGGGGTCTCTGAGAGACTAAAGGCCTGATGGAAGGAGCGGATGCTCAGGTAGGCAGAAGGGAGGGCCCAGGTCCTGCTGGGCATCGTGGTGAGGATGCAGAGGGAGGACTGCAGGTCGCTGGACCCCAGCAGAGTCAGTCATAAAAGATACATGGGCGGGCGGGGGCGGGGGCAATGCGCGTGGCGGGGGGGCGGGGCGGGGATGGGAACACGTGGTGAGTCTGGACTTCCGCATACGGGTCTCTGAGAGATTAAACGCCTGATGGAGGGAGCCAAAGCTCAGGTGGGCAGAGGGGAGGGTCCTGGCGCGAATCGAGAGGAGACCAGGGATGAACCATAACGGAGGACAGAGGGGACCCTGGCAGAAGTCCGTCTAGGATGGCAGTCTAGGGAGCCTACCGGGCGGGATGGGAACACGCCGCCACTGGGGCCGGACTTCGGCAACGTGGTCTCCTGAGAGAATGGGGGCCTCGGAGGAAGAAGTCTGTCTTCCATCCGGTGGACAGAGGGGAGGGCCCAGGTCCTGCTGGGCTTCAATGTGAGGATGCAGAGGGAGGACTGAGAGACCCTGGTTCCTAGCACAGGGTTTCTATGAAGGCCCCTGGTGCGGGATGGGAACACGTGGTGAGTCTTGACTTCTGCATCTGGGTGTCCGAGTGATAAAGGGCCTGTGGTAAGGAGCAGATCTCAGGTCTTTAGAGGCGAGGGCCCAGGCGCTTATGGGCGTCAAGGTATGAACCCTGAGGGAGGACAGAGGGGAACTCACAGAGGTCAGGCCCTAGTGTCAGTCCAGGAAGGCCCCTGGGCGCGATGGGGAAACGAGGCCAGTGTGGCTGGACTGGTGCATCCGGGTCTCCCGAGAGACTGGGGACCTGGTGAAAGGAGCCAATGCTCAGGTGGGCAGAGGGGAGACCCCATGGCCTGCTGGGCTTCATGCTGAGGATGCAGAGGGAAGACTGAAGGACGCTGGACCCCAGCACAGAGGCAGTGAGGGAAGGTCCGTGCAGGGGGGATTGGAGGTGGTGAGTCAGGACTTTTGCATCCCCAGTGTCAGAGACCCTGGGGGCCTGGGTGGAAGGAGCAGGGCCTCCCTCCGGTGTGCAGAGGAGAGGGCCTAGGCAGTAACCCGAGTCAAGCTATGAACTCTGAGGGAGGACAGAGGAGATCTCCCAGGGGTGGGGCCATAGTGTCAGTCCAGGAAGATCCCTGGGGGCCATGGGGATGCATAGCGAGCCTGCAGATCCGATTCTGGGTCTCAGGAGTCAGGAGGCGTGCGGTAAGGAGCACGGCCTCAGGTCGGAGGGCTGGGAGGGCCCAGCTTCTGTCGGGAGTCAAGGTGAGGACCAGAGGGAGGACAGAGGGACCCTGGGCCCAGTAGGGAATCAGTCCTGGGAGGCCCTTGAGTGGGACAAGCATGACATGAGGCGTGTCCTGACTTCGGCTCTGGGTCCCAGAGACACTGAGAGCTTGTTGTAAGGAGCGGCCTTCAGATGCAGGGATGAAGGCACTGGCCATCCAGGGAGTGCAGGTGGGCAATAGAGGATAGGCCTAAGTGACCCGAAGGAACCCATCTCAGGGAATCCCTGGCCTTTGTTGCCTGATGTGCCATCCAGGATCGTTTCCCATGGTTCTCAGGGCAGCGAGGGCTTTGGTCTGAGGGAACAGGCCTGGAGACAGCAGAGAGAGGAACACAAGATGTGCTGAGGCTCAAGCTAAGATCCCTGAGGGAGGACTCAGGGAGGGACCTGGACTCCAGAACAGGGACAGCGCACTGAAACCTGCCCCTGCTGTCAGCCCTGTGAGGCGTGTTTGTGCCAAGTCCACAGGCAGTGTGTCAGGACGTCCGCATCCAGGTCTGACAGAAGCGGGGGCCATGGTTTAAAAAACGAGGGGCAGGGGCTAATGGGACTGGATGCGAGGACCCGGTGGGAGGACATGAGCGACCCTGAACCCCAGAACAGCATCAGGCCTGGGAAGCCCCTGAGCGGGAAGAGGACAAGTGGCATGTCCAGACTTCCACATCCGGGTCATAGAGCGTCTGGGGGTTCGGGTAAGAGGCAGATCAGGGTCAGCAGCAGGGAAGGTCAAATCCTCCCGAAGTCAAGGCGAGAACCCTCAGGGAGAACTGCGTGGACCCTGGACCCCAGAACAGAGTCACCGACGGGAGGCCATAGGGCAGCTGTCGCACCCCCACATTTGGCCTTGGATCTCACGGATGCGTGGGGCTGTCAGAGGGGAAAGGACTGGGGACAGCACAGGGCAGTCCCCGAGGGATGCAGGGTGAGCGTTGAGGACCTTAGAGCCTAAAACAGACAGTGATTTTGTTGCCCGTGGGCTCCTTCTTGGATGTCCCCCAAGCTGGGGGGAACATCTGAAGTGTTCTTGACTTCTGCACCCAGGGTCTGAGGGAGGTGAGAGCCTTGGTCTGAGGATTGTGGCCTCAGGTCAGCAGAGGGTGGAGCCCCAAGACTCTGAGGGAGGACTGAGCAGACCCCCACGCAGACACAGGGGTCCCAAATGAAGTCCTGCCCCGGTGGCCAGTCCTGCGAGGCCAGGCTGGGAGTCAAGAAAAGTAAGCACCCCACTTTCTCCCCTGGGTCTCCGCGGGGTGGTGGCGTTGTTCTGCAGGATGCATGCTGAGGATAGGAGAAGGGATAGTTCCAGCACGTGCCGAAAGTAAACGTGAGCACCTTAGGGACAAAGAGTGGACTCCTGCCCCTGGACAGAGGGACCAATCCCCGATCTGAGCTCCTTGTGAATTGGGTGGGGTGCAGGGGGAGGGCGTGGATTGCTGCGTCCTCACCCTCCTCTCCCAGCTCTCAGGCACGAGAGGACCATGCTGGGAGAGGTCTCAGTCAGGTCATCTGAGGAAGCCCTCCTGGGAGACACACAGGAGTCCCTGGTACTGCCAAGAATCCATGTGGGGACCCCTGAGAGAGGAGGGGCTGGGTCCGAACCCACCCCTCAGGAGAAGGAGGAGATGGCCTAGAAATCTGGCCAGGCCCTACCTGAGAACCCTGGGAACCCTGGGTGGAGCCTGTTGGGCTGAGCCCCTCCTCCTCTCCAGATCCCTGGTCTCAGGGAGGGGAGGGCCTGGGCCTGGGCCTGAGGGTCTGGACTCTAGTCAGTGGGGGAGGCAGGGACCTTGGCCCTGGCCCTGGCCCTGGTGGGGATGGAGGTGAGAAATGAGGGCATGCCTCCCACAGCAGGATCCCTAGGGACCAGGCTTGCCCTGCTACTTCTCTCAGCCATGGGGAGACAGGAAATGGTGGGCTAATTGATTTTTCCCTCTGGCGTCCTCCGGAGATGAGGCCTCAGCACAGGGCGGGTGAGAGTTTTCCCAGGCCTTCCGTGGGGTCAAGGTATCGACCAAGAGGCACACCCATCCCAGCACAGATGGAACCCCGAGCCTGGCCATCCCTGGACATCCGTGACAAGCCCTGTGGACCTTTGGCAGTTGTGGCCAGATGTGGGCCTCCTAGCTTACCTTCTGTGGAGTCTCAGGGCTGCGTGGCCTTGCTGTGATCCTTTGGCCTCAGTCCCACGTTGGGTGGGGCCCAGGCTCTGGCAGGGGAAATAGCCGCCTCTTGAGAGGCCAAGGAGGGGACCACCCAGCCTGGACTGGTGGGGACCTCACAGAGTCCGACCCAGCCCTCCTGTCTGCACCCTGAGGTGCCCCTCCCTTTCTCCTCCAGGGGCTTCAAGAACTCAGAGTCGAGGTCTCTGCCTGAGGCAGGAGTCCCTAAGGTCACAGAGCAGGGGAGGCGCAGGGGAGTGCCACAGGTCAAGGTGAGGACCCAGGGGCTTGCCCTTCCCATCCTCTCCTAAGCAGGAAGCAGCCCACTGTCAGCTCTGGGACCTCAGGCCTCTGCAGGCCGGCTGGACTCTGAGGAGCCATCCCACCTCTGTCTTCAGGTTCAGCCCGACAGGCGCCATGTCCCTGGGTCGGAGGAGTGAGCTCTGGCAGCTGGAGGAAGACCCAGTCCCGGCCCAGAGCCTGGTGGAGGCACAGCTGTCCGGGGCTGGGGAGGAGGGGGGCCCATGTCCCTCCTCCTCAGCCTCTGCCTCCTCCCAGTCCAGCCCCTCTCGCATCTCCTGCTCTGCCCTGTTTCTGGGCCCTCCGGAGGAGGGGTCTGCTGCTGGGGGCCCGAGTGCTCCCCAGAGCCCTCAGAGTGCCTGCCCCTCCCCCACTGGCCTGGCAGCCACTGCAGCAGCCCAGATGAGGAGGGGTCGAGCGGCTGGGAGGAGCCCGAGGAAGCCCAGCCCCTGCTCCAGGACACACTCCAGGGGAAGGCTGCTGACCTGGTGGCGTTCCTGGTGCTCAAGTATCTCACCCAGCAGCGCACCAGCCAGGCAGAGATGCTGGAGGTGGTCGGCAACGACTACCAGGACGCCTTCCCCGTGATCTTCGGCCAAGCGTCTGAGTGCATGCGGCTGGTCTTTGGCGTGGATGTGAAGGAGGTGGACCCCAGCGACCACTCCTACGTCCTGGTCACCGTCCTGGGCCTCACCTGCGGTGGGCTGCCGAGCGGTGAGCAGGGCATGCCCAAGACCGGCCTCCTGGTGGTGCTCTTGGGGGTGATCGTCCTGGAGGGCGACTGTGCCCCGGAGGAGAAGGTGTGGGAAGTGCTGGGGGTCATGGGGGTGTACGCCAGCAGGGAGCACGTCATCTACGGGGAGCCCAGGGAGCTCCTCACCAATGTCTGGGTGCAGGAAGGGTACGTGGAGTACCGGCAGGTGCCCGGCAGCGACCCTGCCCGCTACGAGTTCCTGTGGGGTCCCAGGGCCTATGCTGAAACCAGCAAGTTCCAAGTGCTGGAGTATTTGCTGCGGGTCAGTCGCGGGCAGCAGCCTTCGTCCCTGGCCCTGTGTGAAGAGTCTGTGAGCGATGAGGAAGAGGGGGCCTGAGCCCCAGGGGTGGCCAGGCCCTTTCCAGGCTTTGGTGGGGCCAACAGATTCTCCTGCGGGATGCTGGGCGGGAAGTGAGGCTGCTTGCTGGTTCTTTCCTGTTACTGTGTGTGTGTGTGTGTGTGTGTGTGTGTGTGTGTGTGTGAAGACTCAGCCCTGGGCTTTCTAAGGAGTGCAGGGCCAAGGAGGGTTGGGAGAAGAAAGCTGGTCAAGGAGCCTCCTTGGGGGGGATGGGAGGGGGCTGTTCTCTGTGATGACTCCCACATGCAGAGCTTGGTGTCCTCGAGGAAGCTCTCCAGTGGGGTTCCTAGGCATAGAAGGTTTCATCCGCTTCGGCGGCTGAGTGTGTGAGTGACATCCGCCCCCCCCCCCCACACACACAGCATTTGTCCTTACCCAGTTCAAGAGTTAAGAGTTTTGTCATGTCCTGGAAACCAGGTGGGACCCCTTGCCTCCTTCTTTGGGCTCTGGACCAAAATCACAGGGCATTGGTCTAAGGATGGGTTGAAAAGGTGAAAAAAGGAAGAGTGAAGTGATGGGGTCAGGAAATAGAGAAATAAAAGGGAAAGTTTGTTGGTTCTTGCTTCTGATGCTTTGCTGTCTGTCACTGTGCAAATGCTAAAGGCACACGCAGATGTGTGCTCCTGCATTGGCTTGGTTCTTCAAGAAAGGAGGAGAAACCTCCTGTCATTGCAGAGGGAGCCCTGCTCGCCTTGATTGCCAGCCAGTGGCTGAGCTCTGCTCTCTGGAAGGCACTGTGGGTGAGCAGTGAGGACACCAGGAGAAGCAGGACACGTCCCAGGCATAGGGGACTGTGTCCAGCAGCCGCAGTGTTGGCAGGAAGGTGGGGAGGGGTGCCCTGAGCCCTGCAGAAGAAGGGGAAGCAGGGTGACGGGGTGTGGCTCCCGGGGCGAGCACTGCAGTGCAAATGCCCCTGGCCCGGCCTGGGTGTCTGGGGAGACCAGAGGGGCGCCGTGATGGCTTCTGTGCAGCTGGTCACCAGGAACCTGCGTGGTGACAGTAGCCAGACTCCACTCTCTGCCTCCCTGTTAAGGAAGTGGTGGGGTGGGTGCGAGACTGGTTGTGAGGCGGACAGGCTCCAACCCTGCCTGCCTGAGTCCAGGTAAGGAGACCAGGGAGGACCGGGGGACCCCGGCCCTGCCCGTTCCCCTCTCCTCCCCCACCTACCCCCTCGCCGGAACCCATCGCCGCCCGACGTGCTGGCGGCCCTAGGGGACCCCTTCCTAAGGGGTCCGGAAGTGACGAGCTCCGACTTCCGCCTCAGAGCTCTGAGAGCGGCGACGACCTCCGCGTGAGGGAGGCGGGATCTTGGTCAGCTGAGGCGAGGCGTGCAGGTAGACCCACCCGTGAGGGAGCACACTGGGGGTGGGGGTGGGGGTGGGGCGCCCAGGAGCCAGGTGGCCCCTGCCGGTAGCCCCGAGAGACCGCGGGCAGGGGCAGCGTTGTCCGGCTGCGCCCCTCCCGCCGGGGCCCAGGACAGAGGCCACAGGTCCCCAGAGGGACGGGCCCAGGCCCTCCCTGGAGCGGGTGGTGGGACCTGAGGGAGAACTGTGCGGCCCACCCTCCCCCGCTTCGGTCCAGGCACTGGGTTCCTGGCGCGGCCGGGCCCTGGGGGTCCCTAGGGAGGGTGGCCACAGAGGGCGTCTGGTGAAATGCACCTCGGGGGTCTGAGGGAGCTTAGGACCTTGGTCAGAGCGGAAGGATGCCAGGTCGGGAAGGGGCAGGGGCAGAGGCAGGCCCAGGGAGTCCAGGTAGGGACCGCGTGGGGACGGATCGGGGGCAGGACCCACGGACATAGAAGCCGGGGACAGAGGGGACCTCAGCGCGGTCGGGCCCCAGGGTCAGACCGGGAAGGCCCCTGGGAGGGATAGGGACACATGGCCGATGGGGCGGGACTGGTGCATCCAGGTCTCCCGAGAGACTGGGGGCCTTGGTGGAAGGACCAGGGACTCCCTCAGGTGGGCAAGGGGAGTACCCAGGTCCTACTGGGCGTCGTGGTGAGGATACAGAGGGAGGACTGCGGGACACTAGACACCAGCAGTCAGGGAAGGTCCACCGGGGGGGGGGGGAGGGGAAGGTGGATCCACGTGGTGAGTCAGGAGTTCCACATACCGGTCTCTGAGAGACTAAAGGCCTGATGGAAGGAGCGGATGCTCAGGTAGGCAGAAGGGAGGGCCCAGGTCCTGCTGGGCATCGTGGTGAGGATGCAGAGGGAGGACTGCAGGTCGCTGGACCCCAGCAGAGTCAGTCATAGAAGATACATGGGCGGGCGGGGGTGGGGGCAATGCGCGGGGGGGGGGGGGGGGCGCGGATGGGAACACGTGGTGAGTCTGGACTTCCGCATATGGGTCTCTGAGAGATTAAACGCCTGATGGAGGGAGCCAAAGCTCAGGTGGGCAGAGGGGAGGGTCCTGGCGCGAATCGAGAGGAGACCAGGGATGAACCATAACGGAGGACAGAGGGGACCCTGGCAGAAGTCCGTCTAGGATGGCAGTCTAGGGAGCCTACCGGGCGGGATGGGAACACGCCGCCACTGGGGCCGGACTTCGGCAACGTGGTCTCCCGAGAGAATGGGGGCCTCGGAGGAAGAAGTCTGTCTTCCATCCGGTGGACAGAGGGGAGGGCCCAGGTCCTGCTGGGCTTCAATGTGAGGATGCAGAGGGAGGACTGAGAGACCCTGGTTCCTAGCACAGGGTTTCTATGAAGGCCCCTGGT
Organism: Ursus americanus; assembly: GCF_024610735.1. Taxonomy (NCBI): domain Eukaryota; kingdom Metazoa; phylum Chordata; class Mammalia; order Carnivora; family Ursidae; genus Ursus; species Ursus americanus. Next base: position 117,237 of record NW_028273750.1, on the reverse strand, counting down.
GCGGGATGGGAACACGTGGTGAGTCTTGACTTCTGCATCTGGGTGTCCGAGTGATAAAGGGCCTGTGGTAAGGAGCAGATCTCAGGTCTTTAGAGGCGAGGGCCCAGGCGCTTATGGGCGTCAAGGTATGAACCCTGAGGGAGGACAGAGGGGAACTCACAGAGGTCAGGCCCTAGTGTCAGTCCAGGAAGGCCCCTGGGCGCGATGGGGAAACGAGGCCAGTGTGGCTGGACTGGTGCATCCGGGTCTCCCGAGAGACTGGGGACCTGGTGAAAGGAGCCAATGCTCAGGTGGGCAGAGGGGAGACCCCATGGCCTGCTGGGCTTCATGCTGAGGATGCAGAGGGAAGACTGAAGGACGCTGGACCCCAGCACAGAGGCAGTGAGGGAAGGTCCGTGCAGGGGGGATTGGAGGTGGTGAGTCAGGACTTTTGCATCCCCAGTGTCAGAGACCCTGGGGGGCCTGGGTGGAAGGAGCAGGGCCTCCCTCCGGTGTGCAGAGGAGAGGGCCTAGGCAGTAACCCGAGTCAAGCTATGAACTCTGAGGGAGGACAGAGGAGATCTCCCAGGGGTGGGGCCATAGTGTCAGTCCAGGAAGATCCCTGGGGGCCATGGGGATGCATAGCGAGCCTGCAGATCCGATTCTGGGTCTCAGGAGTCAGGAGGCGTGCGGTAAGGAGCACGGCCTCAGGTCGGAGGGCTGGGAGGGCCCAGCTTCTGTCGGGAGTCAAGGTGAGGACCAGAGGGAGGACAGAGGGACCCTGGGCCCAGTAGGGAATCAGTCCTGGGAGGCCCTTGAGTGGGACAAGCATGACATGAGGCGTGTCCTGACTTCGGCTCTGGGTCCCAGAGACACTGAGAGCTTGTTGTAAGGAGCGGCCTTCAGATGCAGGGATGAAGGCACTGGCCATCCAGGGAGTGCAGGTGGGCAATAGAGGATAGGCCTAAGTGACCCGAAGGAACCCATCTCAGGGAATCCCTGGCCTTTGTTGCCTGATGTGCCATCCAGGATCGTTTCCCATGGTTCTCAGGGCAGCGAGGGCTTTGGTCTGAGGGAACAGGCCTGGAGACAGCAGAGAGAGGAACACAAGATGTGCTGAGGCTCAAGCTAAGATCCCTGAGGGAGGACTCAGGGAGGGACCTGGACTCCAGAACAGGGACAGCGCACTGAAACCTGCCCCTGCTGTCAGCCCTGTGAGGCGTGTTTGTGCCAAGTCCACAGGCAGTGTGTCAGGACGTCCGCATCCAGGTCTGACAGAAGCGGGGGCCATGGTTTAAAAAACGAGGGGCAGGGGCTAATGGGACTGGATGCGAGGACCCGGTGGGAGGACATGAGCGACCCTGAACCCCAGAACAGCATCAGGCCTGGGAAGCCCCTGAGCGGGAAGAGGACAAGTGGCATGTCCAGACTTCCACATCCGGGTCATAGAGCGTCTGGGGGTTCGGGTAAGAGGCAGATCAGGGTCAGCAGCAGGGAAGGTCAAATCCTCCCGAAGTCAAGGCGAGAACCCTCAGGGAGAACTGCGTGGACCCTGGACCCCAGAACAGAGTCACCGACGGGAGGCCATAGGGCAGCTGTCGCACCCCCACATTTGGCCTTGGATCTCACGGATGCGTGGGGCTGTCAGAGGGGAAAGGACTGGGGACAGCACAGGGCAGTCCCCGAGGGATGCAGGGTGAGCGTTGAGGACCTTAGAGCCTAAAACAGACAGTGATTTTGTTGCCCGTGGGCTCCTTCTTGGATGTCCCCCAAGCTGGGGGGAACATCTGAAGTGTTCTTGACTTCTGCACCCAGGGTCTGAGGGAGGTGAGAGCCTTGGTCTGAGGATTGTGGCCTCAGGTCAGCAGAGGGTGGAGCCCCAAGACTCTGAGGGAGGACTGAGCAGACCCCCACGCAGACACAGGGGTCCCAAATGAAGTCCTGCCCCGGTGGCCAGTCCTGCGAGGCCAGGCTGGGAGTCAAGAAAAGTAAGCACCCCACTTTCTCCCCTGGGTCTCCGCGGGGTGGTGGCGTTGTTCTGCAGGATGCATGCTGAGGATAGGAGAAGGGATAGTTCCAGCACCTGCCGAAAGTAAACGTGAGCACCTTAGGGACAAAGAGTGGACTCCTGCCCCTGGACAGAGGGACCAACCCCCGATCTGAGCTCCTTGTGAATTGGGTGGGGTGCAGGGGGAGGGCGTGGATTGCTGCGTCCTCACCCTTCTCTCCCAGCTCTCAGGCACGAGAGGACCATGCTGGGAGAGGTCTCAGTCAGGTCATCTGAGGAAGCCCTCCTGGGAGACACACAGGAGTCCCTGGTACTGCCAAGAATCCATGTGGGGACCCCTGAGAGAGGAGGGGCTGGGTCCGAACCCACCCCTCAGGAAAAGGAGGAGATGGCCTAGAAATCTGGCCAGGCCCTACCTGAGAACCCTGGGAACCCTGGGTGGAGCCTGTTGGGCTGAGCCCCTCCTCCTCTCCAGATCCCTGGTCTCAGGGAGGGGAGGGCCTGGGCCTGGGCCTGAGGGTCTGGACTCTAGTCAGTGGGGGAGGCAGGGACCTTGGCCCTGGCCCTGGCCCTGGTGGGGATGGAGGTGAGAAATGAGGGCATGCCTCCCACAGCAGGATCCCTAGGGACCAGGCTTGCCCTGCTACTTCTCTCAGCCATGGGGAGACAGGAAATGGTGGGCTAATTGATTTTTCCCTCTGGCGTCCTCCGGAGATGAGGCCTCAGCACAGGGCGGGTGAGAGTTTTCCCAGGCCTTCCGTGGGGTCAAGGTATCGACCAAGAGGCACACCCATCCCAGCACAGATGGAACCCCGAGCCTGGCCATCCCTGGACATCCGTGACAAGCCCTGTGGACTTTTGGCAGTTGTGGCCAGATGTGGGCCTCCTAGCTTACCTTCTGTGGAGTCTCAGGGCTGCGTGGCCTTGCTGTGATCCTTTGGCCTCAGTCCCACGTTGGGTGGGGCCCAGGCTCTGGCAGGGGAAATAGCCGCCTCTTGAGAGGCCAAGGAGGGGACCACCCAGCCTGGACTGGTGGGGACCTCACAGAGTCCGACCCAGCCCTCCTGTCTGCACCCTGAGGTGCCCCTCCCTTTCTCCTCCAGGGGCTTCAAGAACTCAGAGTCGAGGTCTCTGCCTGAGGCAGGAGTCCCTAAGGTCACAGAGCAGGGGAGGCGCAGGGGAGTGCCACAGGTCAAGGTGAGGACCCAGGGGCTTGCCCTTCCCATCCTCTCCTAAGCAGGAAGCAGCCCACTGTCAGCTCTGGGACCTCAGGCCTCTGCAGGCCGGCTGGACTCTGAGGAGCCATCCCACCTCTGTCTTCAGGTTCAGCCCGACAGGCGCCATGTCCCTGGGTCGGAGGAGTGAGCTCTGGCAGCTGGAGGAAGACCCAGTCCCGGCCCAGAGCCTGGTGGAGGCACAGCTGTCCGGGGCTGGGGAGGAGGGGGGCCCATGTCCCTCCTCCTCAGCCTCTGCCTCCTCCCAGTCCAGCCCCTCTCGCATCTCCTGCTCTGCCCTGTTTCTGGGCCCTCCGGAGGAGGGGTCTGCTGCTGGGGGCCCGAGTGCTCCCCAGAGCCCTCAGAGTGCCTGCCCCTCCCCCACTGGCCTGGCAGCCACTGCATGGGGCCAGCCCCACCATGGCTCCAGTAGCCCAGATGAGGAGGGGTCGAGCGGCTGGGAGGAGCCCGAGGAAGCCCAGCCCCTGCTCCAGGACACACTCCAGGGGAAGGCTGCTGACCTGGTGGCGTTCCTGGTGCTCAAGTATCTCACCCAGCAGCGCACCAGCCAGGCAGAGATGCTGGAGGTGGTCGGCAACGACTACCAGGACGCCTTCCCCGTGATCTTCGGCCAAGCGTCCGAGTGCATGCGGCTGGTCTTTGGCGTGGATGTGAAGGAGGTGGACCCCAGCGACCACTCCTACGTCCTGGTCACCGTCCTGGGCCTCACCTGCGGTGGGCTGCCGAGCGGTGAGCAGGGCATGCCCAAGACCGGCCTCCTGGTGGTGCTCTTGGGGGTGATCGTCCTGGAGGGCGACTGTGCCCCGGAGGAGAAGGTGTGGGAAGTGCTGGGGGTCATGGGGGTGTACGCCAGCAGGGAGCACGTCATCTACGGGGAGCCCAGGGAGCTCCTCACCAATGTCTGGGTGCAGGAAGGGTACGTGGAGTACCGGCAGGTGCCCGGCAGCGACCCTGCCCGCTACGAGTTCCTGTGGGGTCCCAGGGCCTATGCTGAAACCAGCAAGTTCCAAGTGCTGGAGTATTTGCTGCGGGTCAGTCGCGGGCCGCAGCCTTCGTCCCTGGCCCTGTGTGAAGAGTCTGTGAGCGATGAGGAAGAGGGGGCCTGAGCCCCAGGGGTGGCCAGGCCCTTTCCAGGCTTTGGTGGGGCCAACAGATTCTCCTGCGGGATGCTGGGCGGGAAGTGAGGCTGCTTGCTGGTTCTTTCCTGTTACTGTGTGTGTGTGTGTGTGTGTGTGTGTGTGTGTGTGTGTGTGTGAAGACGCAGCCCTGGGCTTTCTAAGGAGTGCAGGGCCAAGGAGGGTTGGGAGAAGAAAGCTGGGCAAGGAGCCTCCTTGGGGGGGATGGGAGGGGGCTGTTCTCTGTGATGACTCCCACATGCAGAGCTTGGTGTCCTCGAGGAAGCTCTCCAGTGGGGTTCCTAGGCATAGAAGGTTTCATCCGCTTCGGCGGCTGAGTGTGTGAGTGACATCCGCCCCCCCCCCCCACACACAGCATTTGTCCTTACCCAGTTCAAGAGTTAAGAGTTTTGTCATGTCCTGGAAACCAGGTGGGACCCCTTGCCTCCTTCTTTGGGCTCTGGACCAAAATCACAGGGCATTGGTCTAAGGATGGGTTGAAAAGGTGAAAAAAGGAAGAGTGAAGTGATGGGGTCAGGAAATAGAGAAATAAAAGGGAAAGTTTGTTGGTTCTTGCTTCTGATGCTTTGCTGTCTGTCACTGTGCAAATGCTAAAGGCACACGCAGATGTGTGCTCCTGCATTGGCTTGGTTCTTCAAGAAAGGAGGAGAAACCTCCTGTCATTGCAGAGGGAGCCCTGCTCGCCTTGATTGCCAGCCAGTGGCTGAGCTCTGCTCTCTGGAAGGCACTGTGGGTGAGCAGTGAGGACACCAGGAGAAGCAGGACACGTCCCAGGCATAGGGGACTGTGTCCAGCAGCCGCAGTGTTGGCAGGAAGGTGGGGAGGGGTGCCCTGAGCCCTGCAGAAGAAGGGGAAGCAGGGTGACGGGGTGTGGCTCCCGGGGCGAGCACTGCAGTGCAAATGCCCCTGGCCCGGCCTGGGTGTCTGGGGAGACCAGAGGGGCGCCGTGATGGCTTCTGTGCAGCTGGTCACCAGGAACCTGCGTGGTGACAGTAGCCAGACTCCACTCTCTGCCTCCCTGTTAAGGAAGTGGTGGGGTGGGTGCGAGACTGGTTGTGAGGCGGACAGGCTCCAACCCTGCCTGCCTGAGTCCAGGTAAGGAGACCAGGGAGGACCGGGGGACCCCGGCCCTGCCCGTTCCCCTCTCCTCCCCCACCTACCCCCTCGCCGGAACCCATCGCCGCCCGACGTGCTGGCGGCCCTAGGGGACCCCTTCCTAAGGGGTCCGGAAGTGACGAGCTCCGACTTCCACCTCAGAGCTCTGAGAGCGGCGACGACCTCCGCGTGAGGGAGGCGGGATCTTGGTCAGCTGAGGCGAGGCGTGCAGGTAGACCCACCCGTGAGGGAGCACACTGGGGGTGGGGGTGGGGGTGGGGCGCCCAGGAGCCAGGTGGCCCCTGCCGGTAGCCCCGAGAGACCGCGGGCAGGGGCAGCGTCGTCCGGCTGCGCCCCTCCCGCCGGGGCCCAGGACAGAGGCCACAGGTCCCCAGAGGGACGGGCCCAGGCCCTCCCTGGAGCGGGTGGTGGGACCTGAGGGAGAACTGTGCGGCCCACCCTCCCCCGCTTCGGTCCAGGCACTGGGTTCCTGGTGCGGCCGGGCCCTGGGGGTCCCTAGGGAGGGTGGCCACAGAGGGCGTCTGGTGAAATGCACCTCGGGGTTCTGAGGGAGCTTAGGACCTTGGTCAGAGCGGAAGGATGCCAGGTCGGGAAGGGGCAGGGGCAGAGGCAGGCCCAGGGAGTCCAGGTAGGGACCGCGTGGGGACGGATCGGGGGCAGGACCCACGGACATAGAAGCCGGGGACAGAGGGGACCTCAGCGCGGTCGGGCCCCAGGGTCAGACCGGGAAGGCCCCTGGGAGGGATAGGGACACATGGCCGATGGGGCGGGACTGGTGCATCCAGGTCTCCCGAGAGACTGGGGGCCTTGGTGGAAGGACCAGGGACTCCCTCAGGTGGGCAAGGGGAGGACCCAGGTCCTACTGGGCGTCGTGGTGAGGATACAGAGGGAGGACTGCGGGACACTAGACACCAGCAGTCAGGGAAGGTCCACCGGGGGGGGGGGGGAGGGGAAGGTGGATCCACGTGGTGAGTCAGGAGTTCCACATACGGGTATCTGAGAGACTAAAGGCCTGATGGAAGGAGCGGATGCTCAGGTAGGCAGAAGGGAGGGCCCAGGTCCTGCTGGGCATCGTGGTGAGGATGCAGAGGGAGGACTGCAGGTCGCTGGACCCCAGCAGAGTCAGTCATAGAAGATACATGGGCGGGCGGGGGTGGGGGCAATGCGCGGGGGGGGGGGGGGGGGCGCGGATGGGAACACGTGGTGAGTCTGGACTTCCGCATACGGGTCTCTGAGAGATTAAACGCCTGATGGAGGGAGCCAAAGCTCAGGTGGGCAGAGGGGAGGGTCCTGGCGCGAATCGAGAGGAGACCAGGGATGAACCATAACGGAGGACAGAGGGGACCCTGGCAGAAGTCCGTCTAGGATGGCCGTCTAGGGAGCCTACCGGGCGGGATGGGAACACGCCGCCACTGGGGCCGGACTTCGGCAACGTGGTCTCCTGAGAGAATGGGGGCCTCGGAGGAAGAAGTCTGTCTTCCATCCGGTGGACAGAGGGGAGGGCCCAGGTCCTGCTGGGCTTCAATGTGAGGATGCAGAGGGAGGACTGAGAGACCCTGGTTCCTAGCACAGGGTTTCTATGAAGGCCCCTGGTGCGGGATGGGAACACGTGGTGAGTCTTGACTTCTGCATCTGGGTGTCCGAGTGATAAAGGGCCTGTGGTAAGGAGCAGATCTCAGGTCTTTAGAGGCGAGGGCCCAGGCGCTTATGGGCGTCAAGGTATGAACCCTGAGGGAGGACAGAGGGGAACTCACAGAGGTCAGGCCCTAGTGTCAGTCCAGGAAGGCCCCTGGGCGCGATGGGGAAACGAGGCCAGTGTGGCTGGACTGGTGCATCCGGGTCTCCCGAGAGACTGGGGACCTGGTGAAAGGAGCCAATGCTCAGGTGGGCAGAGGGGAGACCCCATGGCCTGCTGGGCTTCATGCTGAGGATGCAGAGGGAAGACTGAAGGACGCTGGACCCCAGCACAGAGGCAGTGAGGGAAGGTCCGTGCAGGGGGGATTGGAGGTGGTGAGTCAGGACTTTTGCATCCCCAGTGTCAGAGACCCTGGGGGCCTGGGTGGAAGGAGCAGGGCCTCCCTCCGGTGTGCAGAGGAGAGGGCCTAGGCAGTAACCCGAGTCAAGCTATGAACTCTGAGGGAGGACAGAGGAGATCTCCCAGGGGTGGGGCCATAGTGTCAGTCCAGGAAGATCCCTGGGGGCCATGGGGATGCATAGCGAGCCTGCAGATCCGATTCTGGGTCTCAGGAGTCAGGAGGCGTGCGGTAAGGAGCACGGCCTCAGGTCGGAGGGCTGGGAGGGCCCAGCTTCTGTTGGGAGTCAAGGTGAGGACCAGAGGGAGGACAGAGGGACCCTGGGCCCAGTAGGGAATCAGTCCTGGGAGGCCCTTGAGTGGGACAAGCATGACATGAGGCGTGTCCTGACTTCGGCTCTGGGTCCCAGAGACACTGAGAGCTTGTTGTAAGGAGCGGCCTTCAGATGCAGGGATGAAGGCACTGGCCATCCAGGGAGTGCAGGTGGGCAATAGAGGATAGGCCTAAGTGACCCGAAGGAACCCATCTCAGGGAATCCCTGGCCTTTGTTGCCTGATGTGCCATCCAGGATCGTTTCCCATGGTTCTCAGGGCAGCGAGGGCTTTGGTCTGAGGGAACAGGCCTGGAGACAGCAGAGAGAGGAACACAAGATGTGCTGAGGCTCAAGCTAAGATCCCTGAGGGAGGACTCAGGGAGGGACCTGGACTCCAGAACAGGGACAGCGCACTGAAACCTGCCCCTGCTGTCAGCCCTGTGAGGCGTGTTTGTGCCAAGTCCACAGGCAGTGTGTCAGGACGTCCGCATCCAGGTCTGACAGAAGCGGGGGCCATGGTTTAAAAAACGAGGGGCAGGGGCTAATGGGACTGGATGCGAGGACCCGGTGGGAGGACATGAGCGACCCTGAACCCCAGAACAGCATCAGGCCTGGGAAGCCCCTGAGCGGGAAGAGGACAAGTGGCATGTCCAGACTTCCACATCCGGGTCATAGAGCGTCTGGGGGTTCGGGTAAGAGGCAGATCAGGGTCAGCAGCAGGGAAGGTCAAATCCTCCCGAAGTCAAGGCGAGAACCCTCAGGGAGAACTGCGTGGACCCTGGACCCCAGAACAGAGTCACCGACGGGAGGCCATAGGGCAGCTGTCGCACCCCCACATTTGGCCTTGGATCTCACGGATGCGTGGGGCTGTCAGAGGGGAAAGGACTGGGGACAGCACAGGGCAGTCCCCGAGGGATGCAGGGTGAGCGTTGAGGACCTTAGAGCCTAAAACAGACAGTGATTTTGTTGCCCGTGGGCTCCTTCTTGGATGTCCCCCAAGCTGGGGGGAACATCTGAAGTGTTCTTGACTTCTGCACCCAGGGTCTGAGGGAGGTGAGAGCCTTGGTCTGAGGATTGTGGCCTCAGGTCAGCAGAGGGTGGAGCCCCAAGACTCTGAGGGAGGACTGAGCAGACCCCCACGCAGACACAGGGGTCCCAAATGAAGTCCTGCCCCGGTGGCCAGTCCTGCGAGGCCAGGCTGGGAGTCAAGAAAAGTAAGCACCCCACTTTCTCCCCTGGGTCTCCGCGGGGTGGTGGCGTTGTTCTGCAGGATGCATGCTGAGGATAGGAGAAGGGATAGTTCCAGCACCTGCCGAAAGTAAACGTGAGCACCTTAGGGACAAAGAGTGGACTCCTGCCCCTGGACAGAGGGACCAACCCCCGATCTGAGCTCCTTGTGAATTGGGTGGGGTGCAGGGGGAGGGCGTGGATTGCTGCGTCCTCACCCTTCTCTCCCAGCTCTCAGGCACGAGAGGACCATGCTGGGAGAGGTCTCAGTCAGGTCATCTGAGGAAGCCCTCCTGGGAGACACACAGGAGTCCCTGGTACTGCCAAGAATCCATGTGGGGACCCCTGAGAGAGGAGGGGCTGGGTCCGAACCCACCCCTCAGGAAAAGGAGGAGATGGCCTAGAAATCTGGCCAGGCCCTACCTGAGAACCCTGGGAACCCTGGGTGGAGCCTGTTGGGCTGAGCCCCTCCTCCTCTCCAGATCCCTGGTCTCAGGGAGGGGAGGGCCTGGGCCTGGGCCTGAGGGTCTGGACTCTAGTCAGTGGGGGAGGCAGGGACCTTGGCCCTGGCCCTGGCCCTGGTGGGGATGGAGGTGAGAAATGAGGGCATGCCTCCCACAGCAGGATCCCTAGGGACCAGGCTTGCCCTGCTACTTCTCTCAGCCATGGGGAGACAGGAAATGGTGGGCTAATTGATTTTTCCCTCTGGCGTCCTCCGGAGATGAGGCCTCAGCACAGGGCGGGTGAGAGTTTTCCCAGGCCTTCCGTGGGGTCAAGGTATCGACCAAGAGGCACACCCATCCCAGCACAGATGGAACCCCGAGCCTGGCCATCCCTGGACATCCGTGACAAGCCCTGTGGACCTTTGGCAGTTGTGGCCAGATGTGGGCCTCCTAGCTTACCTTCTGTGGAGTCTCAGGGCTGCGTGGCCTTGCTGTGATCCTTTGGCCTCAGTCCCACGTTGGGTGGGGCCCAGGCTCTGGCAGGGGAAATAGCCGCCTCTTGAGAGGCCAAGGAGGGGACCACCCAGCCTGGACTGGTGGGGACCTCACAGAGTCCGACCCAGCCCTCCTGTCTGCACCCTGAGGTGCCCCTCCCTTTCTCCTCCAGGGGCTTCAAGAACTCAGAGTCGAGGTCTCTGCCTGAGGCAGGAGTCCCTAAGGTCACAGAGCAGGGGAGGCGCAGGGGAGTGCCACAGGTCAAGGTGAGGACCCAGGGGCTTGCCCTTCCCATCCTCTCCTAAGCAGGAAGCAGCCCACTGTCAGCTCTGGGACCTCAGGCCTCTGCAGGCCGGCTGGACTCTGAGGAGCCATCCCACCTCTGTCTTCAGGTTCAGCCCGACAGGCGCCATGTCCCTGGGTCGGAGGAGTGAGCTCTGGCAGCTGGAGGAAGACCCAGTCCCGGCCCAGAGCCTGGTGGAGGCACAGCTGTCCGGGGCTGGGGAGGAGGGGGGCCCATGTCCCTCCTCCTCAGCCTCTGCCTCCTCCCAGTCCAGCCCCTCTCGCATCTCCTGCTCTGCCCTGTTTCTGGGCCCTCCGGAGGAGGGGTCTGCTGCTGGGGGCCCGAGTGCTCCCCAGAGCCCTCAGAGTGCCTGCCCCTCCCCCACTGGCCTGGCAGCCACTGCATGGGGCCAGCCCCACCATGGCTCCAGCAGCCCAGATGAGGAGGGGTCGAGCGGCTGGGAGGAGCCCGAGGAAGCCCAGCCCCTGCTCCAGGACACACTCCAGGGGAAGGCTGCTGACCTGGTGGCGTTCCTGGTGCTCAAGTATCTCACCCAGCAGCGCACCAGCCAGGCAGAGATGCTGGAGGTGGTCGGCAACGACTACCAGGACGCCTTCCCCGTGATCTTCGGCCAAGCGTCCGAGTGCATGCGGCTGGTCTTTGGCGTGGATGTGAAGGAGGTGGACCCCAGCGACCACTCCTACGTCCTGGTCACCGTCCTGGGCCTCACCTGCGGTGGGCTGCCGAGCGGTGAGCAGGGCATGCCCAAGACCGGCCTCCTGGTGGTGCTCTTGGGGGTGATCGTCCTGGAGGGCGACTGTGCCCCGGAGGAGAAGGTGTGGGAAGTGCTGGGGGTCATGGGGGTGTACGCCAGCAGGGAGCACGTCATCTACGGGGAGCCCAGGGAGCTCCTCACCAATGTCTGGGTGCAGGAAGGGTACGTGGAGTACCGGCAGGTGCCCGGCAGCGACCCTGCCCGCTACGAGTTCCTGTGGGGTCCCAGGGCCTATGCTGAAACCAGCAAGTTCCAAGTGCTGGAGTATTTGCTGCGGGTCAGTCGCGGGCCGCAGCCTTCGTCCCTGGCCCTGTGTGAAGAGTCTGTGAGCGATGAGGAAGAGGGGGCCTGAGCCCCAGGGGTGGCCAGGCCCTTTCCAGGCTTTGGTGGGGCCAACAGATTCTCCTGCGGGATGCTGGGCGGGAAGTGAGGCTGCTTGCTGGTTCTTTCCTGTTACTGTGTGTGTGTGTGTGTGTGTGTGTGTGTGTGTGTGTGTGTGTGTGAAGACGCAGCCCTGGGCTTTCTAAGGAGTGCAGGGCCAAGGAGGGTTGGGAGAAGAAAGCTGGGCAAGGAGCCTCCTTGGGGGGGATGGGAGGGGGCTGTTCTCTGTGATGACTCCCACATGCAGAGCTTGGTGTCCTCGAGGAAGCTCTCCAGTGGGGTTCCTTGGCATAGAAGGTTTCATCCGCTTCGGCGGCTGAGTGTGTGAGTGACATCCGCCCCCCCCCCACACACACACAGCATTTGTCCTTACCCAGTTCAAGAGTTAAGAGTTTTGTCATGTCCTGGAAACCAGGTGGGACCCCTTGCCTCCTTCTTTGGGCTCTGGACCAAAATCACAGGGCATTGGTCTAAGGATGGGTTGAAAAGGTGAAAAAAGGAAGAGTGAAGTGATGGGGTCAGGAAATAGAGAAATAAAAGGGAAAGTTTGTTGGTTCTTGCTTCTGATGCTTTGCTGTCTGTCACTGTGCAAATGCTAAAGGCACACGCAGATGTGTGCTCCTGCATTGGCTTGGTTCTTCAAGAAAGGAGGAGAAACCTCCTGTCATTGCAGAGGGAGCCCTGCTCGCCTTGATTGCCAGCCAGTGGCTGAGCTCTGCTCTCTGGAAGGCACTGTGGGTGAGCAGTGAGGACACCAGGAGAAGCAGGACACGTCCCAGGCATAGGGGACTGTGTCCAGCAGCCGCAGTGTTGGCAGGAAGGTGGGGAGGGGTGCCCTGAGCCCTGCAGAAGAAGGGGAAGCAGGGTGACGGGGTGTGGCTCCCGGGGCGAGCACTGCAGTGCAAATGCCCCTGGCCCGGCCTGGGTGTCTGGGGAGACCAGAGGGGCGCCGTGATGGCTTCTGTGCAGCTGGTCACCAGGAACCTGCGTGGTGACAGTAGCCAGACTCCACTCTCTGCCTCCCTGTTAAGGAAGTGGTGGGGTGGGTGCGAGACTGGTTGTGAGGCGGACAGGCTCCAACCCTGCCTGCCTGAGTCCAGGTAAGGAGACCAGGGAGGACCGGGGGACCCCGGCCCTGCCCGTTCCCCTCTCCTCCCCCACCTACCCCCTCGCCGGAACCCATCGCCGCCCGACGTGCTGGCGGCCCTAGGGGACCCCTTCCTAAGGGGTCCGGAAGTGACGAGCTCCGACTTCCGCCTCAGAGCTCTGAGAGCGGCGACGACCTCCGCGTGAGGGAGGCGGGATCTTGGTCAGCTGAGGCGAGGCGTGCAGGTAGACCCACCCGTGAGGGAGCACACTGGGGGTGGGGGTGGGGGTGGGGCGCCCAGGAGCCAGGTGGCCCCTGCCGGTAGCCCCGAGAGACCGCGGGCAGGGGCAGCGTCGTCCGGCTGCGCCCCTCCCGCCGGGGCCCAGGACAGAGGCCACAGGTCCCCAGAGGGACGGGCCCAGGCCCTCCCTGGAGCGGGTGGTGGGACCTGAGGGAGAACTGTGCGGCCCACCCTCCCCCGCTTCGGTCCAGGCACTGGGTTCCTGGTGCGGCCGGGCCCTGGGGGTCCCTAGGGAGGGTGGCCACAGAGGGCGTCTGGTGAAATGCACCTCGGGGTTCTGAGGGAGCTTAGGACCTTGGTCAGAGCGGAAGGATGCCAGGTCGGGAAGGGGCAGGGGCAGAGGCAGGCCCAGGGAGTCCAGGTAGGGACCGCGTGGGGACGGATCGGGGGCAGGACCCACGGACATAGAAGCCGGGGACAGAGGGGACCTCAGCGCGGTCGGGCCCCAGGGTCAGACCGGGAAGGCCCCTGGGAGGGATAGGGACACATGGCCGATGGGGCGGGACTGGTGCATCCAGGTCTCCCGAGAGACTGGGGGCCTTGGTGGAAGGACCAGGGACTCCCTCAGGTGGGCAAGGGGAGGACCCAGGTCCTACTGGGCGTCGTGGTGAGGATACAGAGGGAGGACTGCGGGACACTAGACACCAGCAGTCAGGGAAGGTCCACCGGGGGGGGGGGGAGGGGAAGGTGGATCCACGTGGTGAGTCAGGAGTTCCACATACGGGTATCTGAGAGACTAAAGGCCTGATGGAAGGAGCGGATGCTCAGGTAGGCAGAAGGGAGGGCCCAGGTCCTGCTGGGCATCGTGGTGAGGATGCAGAGGGAGGACTGCAGGTCGCTGGACCCCAGCAGAGTCAGTCATAGAAGATACATGGGCGGGCGGGGGTGGGGGCAATGCGCGGGGGGGGGGGGGCGCGGATGGGAACACGTGGTGAGTCTGGACTTCCGCATACGGGTCTCTGAGAGATTAAACGCCTGATGGAGGGAGCCAAAGCTCAGGTGGGCAGAGGGGAGGGTCCTGGCGCGAATCGAGAGGAGACCAGGGATGAACCATAACGGAGGACAGAGGGGACCCTGGCAGAAGTCCGTCTAGGATGGCCGTCTAGGGAGCCTACCGGGCGGGATGGGAACACGCCGCCACTGGGGCCGGACTTCGGCAACGTGGTCTCCTGAGAGAATGGGGGCCTCGGAGGAAGAAGTCTGTCTTCCATCCGGTGGACAGAGGGGAGGGCCCAGGTCCTGCTGGGCTTCAATGTGAGGATGCAGAGGGAGGACTGAGAGACCCTGGTTCCTAGCACAGGGTTTCTATGAAGGCCCCTGGTGCGGGATGGGAACACGTGGTGAGTCTTGACTTCTGCATCTGGGTGTCCGAGTGATAAAGGGCCTGTGGTAAGGAGCAGATCTCAGGTCTTTAGAGGCGAGGGCCCAGGCGCTTATGGGCGTCAAGGTATGAACCCTGAGGGAGGACAGAGGGGAACTCACAGAGGTCAGGCCCTAGTGTCAGTCCAGGAAGGCCCCTGGGCGCGATGGGGAAACGAGGCCAGTGTGGCTGGACTGGTGCATCCGGGTCTCCCGAGAGACTGGGGACCTGGTGAAAGGAGCCAATGCTCAGGTGGGCAGAGGGGAGACCCCATGGCCTGCTGGGCTTCATGCTGAGGATGCAGAGGGAAGACTGAAGGACGCTGGACCCCAGCACAGAGGCAGTGAGGGAAGGTCCGTGCAGGGGGGATTGGAGGTGGTGAGTCAGGACTTTTGCATCCCCAGTGTCAGAGACCCTGGGGGCCTGGGTGGAAGGAGCAGGGCCTCCCTCCGGTGTGCAGAGGAGAGGGCCTAGGCAGTAACCCGAGTCAAGCTATGAACTCTGAGGGAGGACAGAGGAGATCTCCCAGGGGTGGGGCCATAGTGTCAGTCCAGGAAGATCCCTGGGGGCCATGGGGATGCATAGGGAGCCTGCAGATCCGATTCTGGGTCTCAGGAGTCAGGAGGCGTGCAGTAAGGAGCACGGCCTCAGGTCGGAAGGCTGGGAGGGCCCAGCTTCTGTCGGGAGTCAAGGTGAGGACCAGAGGGAGGACAGAGGGACCCTGGGCCCAGTAGGGAATCAGTCCTGGGAGGCCCTTGAGTGGGACAAGCATGACATGAGGCGTGTCCTGACTTTGGCTCTGGGTCCCAGAGACACTGAGAGCTTGTTGTAAGGAGCGGCCTTCAGGTGCAGGGATGAAGGCACAGGCCATCCAGGGAGTGTAGGTGGGCAATAGAGGATAGGCCTAAGTGACCCGAAGGAACCCATCTCAGGGAATCCCTGGCCTTTGTTGCCTGATGTGCCATCCAGGATCGTTTCCCATGGTTCTCAGGGCAGCGAGGGCTTTGGTCTGAGGGAACAGGCCTGGAGACAGCAGAGAGAGGAACACAAGATGTGCTGAGGCTCAAGCTAAGATCCCTGAGGGAGGACTCAGGGAGGGACCTGGACTCCAGAACACGGACAGCGCACTGAAACCTGCCCCTGCTGTCAGCCCTGTGAGGCGTGTTTGTGCCAAGTCCACAGGCAGTGTGTCAGGACGTCCGCATCCAGGTCTGACAGAAGCGGGGGCCATGGTTTAAAAAACGAGGGGCAGGGGCTAATGGGACTGGATGCGAGGACCCGGTGGGAGGACATGAGCGACCCTGAACCCCAGAACAGCATCAGGCCTGGGAAGCCCCTGAGCGGGAAGAGGACAAGTGGCATGTCCAGACTTCCACATCCGGGTCATAGAGCGTCTGGGGGTTCGGGTAAGAGGCAGATCAGGGTCAGCAGCAGGGAAGGTCAAATCCTCCCGAAGTCAAGGCGAGAACCCTCAGGGAGAACTGCGTGGACCCTGGACCCCAGAACAGAGTCACCGACGGGAGGCCATAGGGCAGCTGTCGCACCCCCACATTTGGCCTTGGATCTCACGGATGCGTGGGGCTGTCAGAGGGGAAAGGACTGGGGACAGCACAGGGCAGTCCCCGAGGGATGCAGGGTGAGCGTTGAGGACCTTAGAGCCTAAAACAGACAGTGATTTTGTTGCCCGTGGGCTCCTTCTTGGATGTCCCCCAAGCTGGGGGGAACATCTGAAGTGTTCTTGACTTCTGCACCCAGGGTCTGAGGGAGGTGAGAGCCTTGGTCTGAGGATTGTGGCCTCAGGTCAGCAGAGGGTGGAGCCCCAAGACTCTGAGGGAGGACTGAGCAGACCCCCACGCAGACACAGGGGTCCCAAATGAAGTCCTGCCCCGGTGGCCAGTCCTGCGAGGCCAGGCTGGGAGTCAAGAAAAGTAAGCACCCCACTTTCTCCCCTGGGTCTCCGCGGGGTGGTGGCGTTGTTCTGCAGGATGCATGCTGAGGATAGGAGAAGGGATAGTTCCAGCACCTGCCGAAAGTAAACGTGAGCACCTTAGGGACAAAGAGTGGACTCCTGCCCCTGGACAGAGGGACCAATCCCCGATCTGAGCTCCTTGTGAATTGGGTGGGGTGCAGGGGGAGGGCGTGGATTGCTGCGTCCTCACCCTCCTCTCCCAGCTCTCAGGCACGAGAGGACCATGCTGGGAGAGGTCTCAGTCAGGTCATCTGAGGAAGCCCTCCTGGGAGACACACAGGAGTCCCTGGTACTGCCAAGAATCCATGTGGGGACCCCTGAGAGAGGAGGGGCTGGGTCCGAACCCACCCCTCAGGAAAAGGAGGAGATGGCCTAGAAATCTGGCCAGGCCCTACCTGAGAACCCTGGGAACCCTGGGTGGAGCCTGTTGGGCTGAGCCCCTCCTCCTCTCCAGATCCCTGGTCTCAGGGAGGGGAGGGCCTGGGCCTGGGCCTGAGGGTCTGGACTCTAGTCAGTGGGGGAGGCAGGGACCTTGGCCCTGGCCCTGGCCCTGGTGGGGATGGAGGTGAGAAATGAGGGCATGCCTCCCACAGCAGGATCCCTAGGGACCAGGCTTGCCCTGCTACTTCTCTCAGCCATGGGGAGACAGGAAATGGTGGGCTAATTGATTTTTCCCTCTGGCGTCCTCCGGAGATGAGGCCTCAGCACAGGGCGGGTGAGAGTTTTCCCAGGCCTTCCGTGGGGTCAAGGTATCGACCAAGAGGCACACCCATCCCAGCACAGATGGAACCCCGAGCCTGGCCATCCCTGGACATCCGTGACAAGCCCTGTGGACCTTTGGCAGTTGTGGCCAGATGTGGGCCTCCTAGCTTACCTTCTGTGGAGTCTCAGGGCTGCGTGGCCTTGCTGTGATCCTTTGGCCTCAGTCCCACGTTGGGTGGGGCCCAGGCTCTGGCAGGGGAAATAGCCGCCTCTTGAGAGGCCAAGGAGGGGACCACCCAGCCTGGACTGGTGGGGACCTCACAGAGTCCGACCCAGCCCTCCTGTCTGCACCCTGAGGTGCCCCTCCCTTTCTCCTCCAGGGGCTTCAAGAACTCAGAGTCGAGGTCTCTGCCTGAGGCAGGAGTCCCTAAGGTCACAGAGCAGGGGAGGCGCAGGGGAGTGCCACAGGTCAAGGTGAGGACCCAGGGGCTTGCCCTTCCCATCCTCTCCTAAGCAGGAAGCAGCCCACTGTCAGCTCTGGGACCTCAGGCCTCTGCAGGCCGGCTGGACTCTGAGGAGCCATCCCACCTCTGTCTTCAGGTTCAGCCCGACAGGCGCCATGTCCCTGGGTCGGAGGAGTGAGCTCTGGCAGCTGGAGGAAGACCCAGTCCCGGCCCAGAGCCTGGTGGAGGCACAGCTGTCCGGGGCTGGGGAGGAGGGGGGCCCATGTCCCTCCTCCTCAGCCTCTGCCTCCTCCCAGTCCAGCCCCTCTCGCATCTCCTGCTCTGCCCTGTTTCTGGGCCCTCCGGAGGAGGGGTCTGCTGCTGGGGGCCCGAGTGCTCCCCAGAGCCCTCAGAGTGCCTGCCCCTCCCCCACTGGCCTGGCAGCCACTGCATGGGGCCAGCCCCACCATGGCTCCAGCAGCCCAGATGAGGAGGGGTCGAGCGGCTGGGAGGAGCCCGAGGAAGCCCAGCCCCTGCTCCAGGACACACTCCAGGGGAAGGCTGCTGACCTGGTGGCGTTCCTGGTGCTCAAGTATCTCACCCAGCAGCGCACCAGCCAGGCAGAGATGCTGGAGGTGGTCGGCAACGACTACCAGGACGCCTTCCCCGTGATCTTCGGCCAAGCGTCCGAGTGCATGCGGCTGGTCTTTGGCGTGGATGTGAAGGAGGTGGACCCCAGCGACCACTCCTACGTCCTGGTCACCGTCCTGGGCCTCACCTGCGGTGGGCTGCCGAGCGGTGAGCAGGGCATGCCCAAGACCGGCCTCCTGGTGGTGCTCTTGGGGGTGATCGTCCTGGAGGGCGACTGTGCCCCGGAGGAGAAGGTGTGGGAAGTGCTGGGGGTCATGGGGGTGTACGCCAGCAGGGAGCACGTCATCTACGGGGAGCCCAGGGAGCTCCTCACCAATGTCTGGGTGCAGGAAGGGTACGTGGAGTACCGGCAGGTGCCCGGCAGCGACCCTGCCCGCTACGAGTTCCTGTGGGGTCCCAGGGCCTATGCTGAAACCAGCAAGTTCCAAGTGCTGGAGTATTTGCTGCGGGTCAGTCGCGGGCCGCAGCCTTCGTCCCTGGCCCTGTGTGAAGAGTCTGTGAGCGATGAGGAAGAGGGGGCCTGAGCCCCAGGGGTGGCCAGGCCCTTTCCAGGCTTTGGTGGGGCCAACAGATTCTCCTGCGGGATGCTGGGCGGGAAGTGAGGCTGCTTGCTGGTTCTTTCCTGTTACTGTGTGTGTGTGTGTGTGTGTGTGTGTGTGTGTGTGTGTGTGTGAAGACGCAGCCCTGGGCTTTCTAAGGAGTGCAGGGCCAAGGAGGGTTGGGAGAAGAAAGCTGGGCAAGGAGCCTCCTTGGGGGGGATGGGAGGGGGCTGTTCTCTGTGATGACTCCCACATGCAGAGCTTGGTGTCCTCGAGGAAGCTCTCCAGTGGGGTTCCTAGGCATAGAAGGTTTCATCCGCTTCGGCGGCTGAGTGTGTGAGTGACATCCGCCCCCCCCCCCCCCACACACACACAGCATTTGTCCTCACCCAGTTCAAGAGTTAAGAGTTTTGTCATGTCCTGGAAACCAGGTGGGACCCCTTGCCTCCTTCTTTGGGCTCTGGACCAAAATCACAGGGCATTGGTCTAAGGATGGGTTGAAAAGGTGAAAAAAGGAAGAGTGAAGTGATGGGGTCAGGAAATAGAGAAATAAAAGGGAAAGTTTGTTGGTTCTTGCTTCTGATGCTTTGCTGTCTGTCACTGTGCAAATGCTAAAGGCACACGCAGATGTGCGCTCCTGCATTGGCTTGGTTCTTCAAGAAAGGAGGAGAAACCTCCTGTCAGCGCAGAGGGAGCCCTGCTCGCCTTGATTGCCAGCCAGTGGCTGAGCTCTGCTCTCTGGAAGGCACTGTGGGTGAGCAGTGAGGACACCAGGAGAAGCAGGACACGTCCCAGGCATAGGGGACTGTGTCCAGCAGCCGCAGTGTTGGCAGGAAGGTGGGGAGGGGTGCCCTGAGCCCTGCAGAAGAAGGGGAAGCAGGGTGACGGGGTGTGGCTCCCGGGGCGAGCACTGCAGTGCAAATGCCCCTGGCCCGGCCTGGGTGTCTGGGGAGACCAGAGGGGCGCCGTGATGGCTTCTGTGCAGCTGGTCACCAGGAACCTGCGTGGTGACAGTAGCCAGACTCCACTCTCTGCCTCCCTGTTAAGGAAGTGGTGGGGTGGGTGCGAGACTGGTTGTGAGGCGGACAGGCTCCAACCCTGCCTGCCTGAGTCCAGGTAAGGAGACCAGGGAGGACCGGGGGACCCCGGCCCTGCCCGTTCCCCTCTCCTCCCCCACCTACCCCCTCGCCGGAACCCATCGCCGCCCGACGTGCTGGCGGCCCTAGGGGACCCCTTCCTAAGGGGTCCGGAAGTGACGAGGAGCTCCGACTTCCGCCTCAGAGCTCTGAGAGCGGCGACGACCTCCGCGTGAGGGAGGCGGGATCTTGGTCAGCTGAGGCGAGGCGTGCAGGTAGACCCACCCGTGAGGGAGCACACTGGGGGTGGGGGTGGGGCGCCCAGGAACCAGGTTGCCCCTGCCGGTAGCCCCGAGAGACCGCGGGCAGGGGCAGCGTCGTCCGGCTGCGCCCCTCCCGCCGGGGCCCAGGACAGAGGCCACAGGTCCCCAGAGGGACGGGCCCAGGCCCTCCCTGGAGCGGGTGGTGGGACCTGAGGGAGAACTGTGCGGCCCACCCTCCCCCGCTTCGGTCCAGGCACTGGGTTCCTGGCGCGGCTGGGCCCTGGGGGTCCCTAGGGAGGGTGGCCACAGAGGGCGTCTGGTGAAATGCACCTCGGGGGTCTGAGGGAGCTTAGGACCTTGGTCAGAGCGGAAGGATGCCAGGTCGGGAAGGGGCAGGGGCAGAGGCAGGCCCAGGGAGTCCAGGTAGGGACCGCGTGGGGACGGATCGGGGGCAGGACCCACGGACATAGAAGCCGGGGACAGAGGGGACCTCAGCGCGGTCGGGCCCCAGGGTCAGACCGGGAAGGCCCCTGGGAGGGATAGGGACACATGGCCGATGGGGCGGGACTGGTGCATCCAGGTCTCCCGAGAGACTGGGGGCCTTGGTGGAAGGACCAGGGACTCCCTCAGGTGGGCAAGGGGAGGACCCAGGTCCTACTGGGCGTCGTGGTGAGGATACAGAGGGAGGACTGCGGGACACTAGACACCAGCAGTCAGGGAAGGTCCACGGGGGGGGGGGGGGAGGGGAAGGTGGATCCACGTGGTGAGTCAGGAGTTCCACATACGGGTATCTGAGAGACTAAAGGCCTGATGGAAGGAGCGGATGCTCAGGTAGGCAGAAAGGAGGGCCCAGGTCCTGCTGGGCATCGTGGTGAGGATGCAGAGGGAGGACTGCAGGTCGCTGGACCCCAGCAGAGTCAGTCATAGAAGATACATGGGCGGGCGGGGGCGGGGGCAATGCGCGGGGGGGGGGGGGGGCGCGGATGGGAACACGTGGTGAGTCTGGACTTCCGCATACGGGTCTCTGAGAGATTAAACGCCTGATGGAGGGAGCCAAAGCTCAGGTGGGCAGAGGGGAGGGTCCTGGCGCGAATCGAGAGGAGACCAGGGATGAACCATAACGGAGGACAGAGGGGACCCTGGCAGAAGTCCACCTAGGATGGCAGTCTAGGGAGCCTACCGGGCGGGATGGGAACACGCCGCCACTGGGGCCGGACTTCGGCAACGTGGTCTCCTGAGAGAATGGGGGCCTCGGAGGAAGAAGTCTGTCTTCCATCCGGTGGACAGAGGGGAGGGCCTAGGTCCTGCTGCTCTTCAATGTGAGGATGCAGAGGGAGGACTGAGAGACCCTGGTTCCTAGCACAGGGTTTCTATGAAGGCCCCTGGTGCGGGATGGGAACACGTGGTGAGTCTTGACTTCTGCATCTGGGTGTCCGAGTGATAAAGGGCCTGTCGTAAGGAGCAGATCTCAGGTCTTTAGAGGCGAGGGCCCAGGCGCTTATGGGCGTCAAGGTATGAACCCTGAGGGAGGACAGAGGGGAACTCACAGAGGTCAGGCCCTAGTGTCAGTCCAGGAAGGCCCCTGGGCGCGATGGGGAAACGAGGCCAGTGTGGCTGGACTGGTGCATCCGGGTCTCCCGAGAGACTGGGGACCTGGTGAAAGGAGCCAATGCTCAGGTGGGCAGAGGGGAGACCCCATGGCCTGCTGGGCTTCATGCTGAGGATGCAGAGGGAAGACTGAAGGACGCTGGACCCCAGCACAGAGGCAGTGAGGGAAGGTCCGTGCAGGGGGGATTGGAGGTGGTGAGTCAGGACTTTTGCATCCCCAGTGTCAGAGACCCTGGGGGCCTGGGTGGAAGGAGCAGGGCCTCCCTCCGGTGTGCAGAGGAGAGGGCCTAGGCAGTAACCCGAGTCAAGCTATGAACTCTGAGGGAGGACAGAGGAGATCTCCCAGGGGTGGGGCCATAGTGTCAGTCCAGGAAGATCCCTGGGGGCCATGGGGATGCATAGCGAGCCTGCAGATCCGATTCTGGGTCTCAGGAGTCAGGAGGCGTGCGGTAAGGAGCACGGCCTCAGGTCGGAAGGCTGGGAGGGCCCAGCTTCTGTCGGGAGTCAAGGTGAGGACCAGAGGGAGGACAGCGGGACCCTGGGCCCAGTAGGGAATCAGTCCTGGGAGGCCCTTGAGTGGGACAAGCATGACATGAGGCGTGTCCTGACTTTGGCTCTGGGTCCCAGAGACACTGAGAGCTTGTTGTAAGGAGCGGCCTTCAGATGCAGGGATGAAGGCACTGGCCATCCAGGGAGTGCAGGTGGGCAATAGAGGACAGGCCTAAGTGACCCGAAGGAACCCATCTCAGGGAATCCCTGGCCTTTGTTGCCTGATGTGCCATCCAGGATCGTTTCCCATGGTTCTCAGGGCAGCGAGGGCTTTGGTCTGAGGGAACAGGCCTGGAGACAGCAGAGAGAGGAACACAAGATGTGCTGAGGCTCAAGCTAAGATCCCTGAGGGAGGACTCAGGGAGGGACCTGGACTCCAGAACAGGGACAGCGCACTGAAACCTGCCCCTGCTGTCAGCCCTGTGAGGCGTGTTTGTGCCAAGTCCACAGGCAGTGTGTCAGGACGTCCGCATCCAGGTCTGACAGAAGCGGGGGCCATGGTTTAAAAAACGAGGGGCAGGGGCTAATGGGACTGGATGCGAGGACCCGGTGGGAGGACATGAGCGACCCTGAACCCCAGAACAGCATCAGGCCTGGGAAGCCCCTGAGCGGGAAGAGGACAAGTGGCATGTCCAGACTTCCACATCCGGGTCATAGAGCGTCTGGGGGTTCGGGTAAGAGGCAGATCAGGGTCAGCAGCAGGGAAGGTCAAATCCTCCCGAAGTCAAGGCGAGAACCCTCAGGGAGAACTGCGTGGACCCTGGACCCCAGAACAGAGTCACCGACGGGAGGCCATAGGGCAGCTGTCGCACCCCCACATTTGGCCTTGGATCTCACGGATGCGGATGCGTGGGGCTGTCAGAGGGGAAAGGACTGGGGACAGCACAGGGCAGTCCCGAGGGATGCAGGGTGAGCGTTGAGGACCTTAGAGCCTAAAACAGACAGTGATTTTGTTGCCCGTGGGCTCCTTCTTGGATGTCCCCCAAGCTGGGGGGAACATCTGAAGTGTTCTTGACTTCTGCACCCAGGGTCTGAGGGAGGTGAGAGCCTTGGTCTGAGGATTGTGGCCTCAGGTCAGCAGAGGGTGGAGCCCCAAGACTCTGAGGGAGGACTGAGCAGACCCCCACGCAGACACAGGGGTCCCAAATGAAGTCCTGCCCCGGTGGCCAGTCCTGCGAGGCCAGGCTGGGAGTCAAGAAAAGTAAGCACCCCACTTTCTCCCCTGGGTCTCCGCGGGGTGGTGGCGTTGTTCTGCAGGATGCATGCTGAGGATAGGAGAAGGGATAGTTCCAGCACCTGCCGAAAGTAAACGTGAGCACCTTAGGGACAAAGAGTGGACTCCTGCCCCTGGACAGAGGGACCAACCCCCGATCTGAGCTCCTTGTGAATTGGGTGGGGTGCAGGGGGAGGGCGTGGATTGCTGCGTCCTCACCCTTCTCTCCCAGCTCTCAGGCACGAGAGGACCATGCTGGGAGAGGTCTCAGTCAGGTCATCTGAGGAAGCCCTCCTGGGAGACACACAGGAGTCCCTGGTACTGCCAAGAATCCATGTGGGGACCCCTGAGAGAGGAGGGGCTGGGTCCGAACCCACCCCTCAGGAAAAGGAGGAGATGGCCTAGAAATCTGGCCAGGCCCTACCTGAGAACCCTGGGAACCCTGGGTGGAGCCTGTTGGGCTGAGCCCCTCCTCCTCTCCAGATCCCTGGTCTCAGGGAGGGGAGGGCCTGGGCCTGGGCCTGAGGGTCTGGACTCTAGTCAGTGGGGGAGGCAGGGACCTTGGCCCTGGCCCTGGCCCTGGTGGGGATGGAGGTGAGAAATGAGGGCATGCCTCCCACAGCAGGATCCCTAGGGACCAGGCTTGCCCTGCTACTTCTCTCAGCCATGGGGAGACAGGAAATGGTGGGCTAATTGATTTTTCCCTCTGGCGTCCTCCGGAGATGAGGCCTCAGCACAGGGCGGGTGAGAGTTTTCCCAGGCCTTCCGTGGGGTCAAGGTATCGACCAAGAGGCACACCCATCCCAGCACAGATGGAACCCCGAGCCTGGCCATCCCTGGACATCCGTGACAAGCCCTGTGGACCTTTGGCAGTTGTGGCCAGATGTGGGCCTCCTAGCTTACCTTCTGTGGAGTCTCAGGGCTGCGTGGCCTTGCTGTGATCCTTTGGCCTCAGTCCCACGTTGGGTGGGGCCCAGGCTCTGGCAGGGGAAATAGCCGCCTCTTGAGAGGCCAAGGAGGGGACCACCCAGCCTGGACTGGTGGGGACCTCACAGAGTCCGACCCAGCCCTCCTGTCTGCACCCTGAGGTGCCCCTCCCTTTCTCCTCCAGGGGCTTCAAGAACTCAGAGTCGAGGTCTCTGCCTGAGGCAGGAGTCCCTAAGGTCACAGAGCAGGGGAGGCGCAGGGGAGTGCCACAGGTCAAGGTGAGGACCCAGGGGCTTGCCCTTCCCATCCTCTCCTAAGCAGGAAGCAGCCCACTGTCAGCTCTGGGACCTCAGGCCTCTGCAGGCCGGCTGGACTCTGAGGAGCCATCCCACCTCTGTCTTCAGGTTCAGCCCGACAGGCGCCATGTCCCTGGGTCGGAGGAGTGAGCTCTGGCAGCTGGAGGAAGACCCAGTCCCGGCCCAGAGCCTGGTGGAGGCACAGCTGTCCGGGGCTGGGGAGGAGGGGGGCCCATGTCCCTCCTCCTCAGCCTCTGCCTCCTCCCAGTCCAGCCCCTCTCGCATCTCCTGCTCTGCCCTGTTTCTGGGCCCTCCGGAGGAGGGGTCTGCTGCTGGGGGCCCGAGTGCTCCCCAGAGCCCTCAGAGTGCCTGCCCCTCCCCCACTGGCCTGGCAGCCACTGCATGGGGCCAGCCCCACCATGGCTCCAGCAGCCCAGATGAGGAGGGGTCGAGCGGCTGGGAGGAGCCCGAGGAAGCCCAGCCCCTGCTCCAGGACACACTCCAGGGGAAGGCTGCTGACCTGGTGGCGTTCCTGGTGCTCAAGTATCTCACCCAGCAGCGCACCAGCCAGGCAGAGATGCTGGAGGTGGTCGGCAACGACTACCAGGACGCCTTCCCCGTGATCTTCGGCCAAGCGTCCGAGTGCATGCGGCTGGTCTTTGGCGTGGATGTGAAGGAGGTGGACCCCAGCGACCACTCCTACGTCCTGGTCACCGTCCTGGGCCTCACCTGCGGTGGGCTGCCGAGCGGTGAGCAGGGCATGCCCAAGACCGGCCTCCTGGTGGTGCTCTTGGGGGTGATCGTCCTGGAGGGCGACTGTGCCCCGGAGGAGAAGGTGTGGGAAGTGCTGGGGGTCATGGGGGTGTACGCCAGCAGGGAGCACGTCATCTACGGGGAGCCCAGGGAGCTCCTCACCAATGTCTGGGTGCAGGAAGGGTACGTGGAGTACCGGCAGGTGCCCGGCAGCGACCCTGCCCGCTACGAGTTCCTGTGGGGTCCCAGGGCCTATGCTGAAACCAGCAAGTTCCAAGTGCTGGAGTATTTGCTGCGGGTCAGTCGCGGGCCGCAGCCTTCGTCCCTGGCCCTGTGTGAAGAGTCTGTGAGCGATGAGGAAGAGGGGGCCTGAGCCCCAGGGGTGGCCAGGCCCTTTCCAGGCTTTGGTGGGGCCAACAGATTCTCCTGCGGGATGCTGGGCGGGAAGTGAGGCTGCTTGCTGGTTCTTTCCTGTTACTGTGTGTGTGTGTGTGTGTGTGTGTGTGTGTGTGTGTGTGTGAAGACGCAGCCCTGGGCTTTCTAAGGAGTGCAGGGCCAAGGAGGGTTGGGAGAAGAAAGCTGGGCAAGGAGCCTCCTTGGGGGGGATGGGAGGGGGCTGTTCTCTGTGATGACTCCCACATGCAGAGCTTGGTGTCCTCGAGGAAGCTCTCCAGTGGGGTTCCTTGGCATAGAAGGTTTCATCCGCTTCGGCGGCTGAGTGTGTGAGTGACATCCGCCCCCCCCACACACACACACAGCATTTGTCCTTACCCAGTTCAAGAGTTAAGAGTTTTGTCATGTCCTGGAAACCAGGTGGGACCCCTTGCCTCCTTCTTTGGGCTCTGGACCAAAATCACAGGGCATTGGTCTAAGGATGGGTTGAAAAGGTGAAAAAAGGAAGAGTGAAGTGATGGGGTCAGGAAATAGAGAAATAAAAGGGAAAGTTTGTTGGTTCTTGCTTCTGATGCTTTGCTGTCTGTCACTGTGCAAATGCTAAAGGCACACGCAGATGTGTGCTCCTGCATTGGCTTGGTTCTTCAAGAAAGGAGGAGAAACCTCCTGTCATTGCAGAGGGAGCCCTGCTCGCCTTGATTGCCAGCCAGTGGCTGAGCTCTGCTCTCTGGAAGGCACTGTGGGTGAGCAGTGAGGACACCAGGAGAAGCAGGACACGTCCCAGGCATAGGGGACTGTGTCCAGCAGCCGCAGTGTTGGCAGGAAGGTGGGGAGGGGTGCCCTGAGCCCTGCAGAAGAAGGGGAAGCAGGGTGACGGGGTGTGGCTCCCGGGGCGAGCACTGCAGTGCAAATGCCCCTGGCCCGGCCTGGGTGTCTGGGGAGACCAGAGGGGCGCCGTGATGGCTTCTGTGCAGCTGGTCACCAGGAACCTGCGTGGTGACAGTAGCCAGACTCCACTCTCTGCCTCCCTGTTAAGGAAGTGGTGGGGTGGGTGCGAGACTGGTTGTGAGGCGGACAGGCTCCAACCCTGCCTGCCTGAGTCCAGGTAAGGAGACCAGGGAGGACCGGGGGACCCCGGCCCTGCCCGTTCCCCTCGCCTCCCCCACCTACCCCCTCGCCGGAACCCATCGCCGCCCGACGTGCTGGCGGCCCTAGGGGACCCCTTCCTAAGGGGTCCGGAAGTGACGAGCTCCGACTTCCGCCTCAGAGCTCTGAGAGCGGCGACGACCTCCGCGTGAGGGAGGCGGGATCTTGGTCAGCTGAGGCGAGGCGTGCAGGTAGACCCACCCGTGAGGGAGCACACTGGGGGTGGGGGTGGGGGTGGGGCGCCCAGGAGCCAGGTGGCCCCTGCCGGTAGCCCCGAGAGACCGCGGGCAGGGGCAGCGTCGTCCGGCTGCGCCCCTCCCGCCGGGGCCCAGGACAGAGGCCACAGGTCCCCAGAGGGACGGGCCCAGGCCCTCCCTGGAGCGGGTGGTGGGACCTGAGGGAGAACTGTGCGGCCCACCCTCCCCCGCTTCGGTCCAGGCACTGGGTTCCTGGCGCGGCCGGGCCCTGGGGGTCCCTAGGGAGGGTGGCCACAGAGGGCGTCTGGTGAAATGCACCTCGGGGGTCTGAGGGAGCTTAGGACCTTGGTCAGAGCGGAAGGATGCCAGGTCGGGAAGGGGCAGGGGCAGAGGCAGGCCCAGGGAGTCCAGGTAGGGACCGCGTGGGGACGGATCGGGGGCAGGACCCACGGACATAGAAGCCGGGGACAGAGGGGACCTCAGCGCGGTCGGGCCCCAGGGTCAGACCGGGAAGGCCCCTGGGAGGGATAGGGACACATGGCCGATGGGGCGGGACTGGTGCATCCAGGTCTCCCGAGAGACTGGGGGCCTTGGTGGAAGGACCAGGGACTCCCTCAGGTGGGCAAGGGGAGTACCCAGGTCCTACTGGGCGTCGTGGTGAGGATACAGAGGGAGGACTGCGGGACACTAGACACCAGCAGTCAGGGAAGGTCCACGGGGGGGGGGGGGGAGGGGAAGGTGGATCCACGTGGTGAGTCAGGAGTTCCACATACGGGTCTCTGAGAGACTAAAGGCCTGATGGAAGGAGCGGATGCTCAGGTAGGCAGAAGGGAGGGCCCAGGTCCTGCTGGGCATCGTGGTGAGGATGCAGAGGGAGGACTGCAGGTCGCTGGACCCCAGCAGAGTCAGTCATAGAAGATACATGGGCGGGCGGGGGCGGGGGCAATGCGCGGGGGGGGGGGGCGCGGATGGGAACACGTGGTGAGTCTGGACTTCCGCATACGGGTCTCTGAGAGATTAAACGCCTGATGGAGGGAGCCAAAGCTCAGGTGGGCAGAGGGGAGGGTCCTGGCGAGAATCGAGAGGAGACCAGGGATGAACCATAACGGAGGACAGAGGGGACCCTGGCAGAAGTCCGCCTAGGATGGCAGTCTAGGGAGCCTACCGGGCGGGATGGGAACACGCCGCCACTGGGGCCGGACTTCGGCAACGTGGTCTCCTGAGAGAATGGGGGCCTCGGAGGAAGAAGTCTGTCTTCCATCCGGTGGACAGAGGGGAGGGCCCAGGTCCTGCTGCTCTTCAATGTGAGGATGCAGAGGGAGGACTGAGAGACCCTGGTTCCTAGCACAGGGTTTCTATGAAGGCCCCTGGTGCGGGATGGGAACACGTGGTGAGTCTTGACTTCTGCATCTGGGTGTCCGAGTGATAAAGGGCCTGTGGTAAGGAGCAGATCTCAGGTCTTTAGAGGCGAGGGCCCAGGCGCTTATGGGCGTCAAGGTATGAACCCTGAGGGAGGACAGAGGGGAACTCACAGAGGTCAGGCCCTAGTGTCAGTCCAGGAAGGCCCCTGGGCGCGATGGGGAAACGAGGCCAGTGTGGCTGGACTGGTGCATCCGGGTCTCCCGAGAGACTGGGGACCTGGTGAAAGGAGCCAATGCTCAGGTGGGCAGAGGGGAGACCCCATGGCCTGCTGGGCTTCATGCTGAGGATGCAGAGGGAAGACTGAAGGACGCTGGACCCCAGCACAGAGGCAGTGAGGGAAGGTCCGTGCAGGGGGGATTGGAGGTGGTGAGTCAGGACTTTTGCATCCCCAGTGTCAGAGACCCTGGGGGCCTGGGTGGAAGGAGCAGGGCCTCCCTCCGGTGTGCAGAGGAGAGGGCCTAGGCAGTAACCCGAGTCAAGCTATGAACTCTGAGGGAGGACAGAGGAGATCTCCCAGGGGTGGGGCCATAGTGTCAGTCCAGGAAGATCCCTGGGGGCCATGGGGATGCATAGCGAGCCTGCAGATCCGATTCTGGGTCTCAGGAGTCAGGAGGCGTGCGGTAAGGAGCACGGCCTCAGGTCGGAAGGCTGGGAGGGCCCAGCTTCTGTCGGGAGTCAAGGTGAGGACCAGAGGGAGGACAGAGGGACCCTGGGCCCAGTAGGGAATCAGTCCTGGGAGGCCCTTGAGTGGGACAAGCATGACATGAGGCGTGTCCTGACTTTGGCTCTGGGTCCCAGAGACACTGAGAGCTTGTTGTAAGGAGCGGCCTTCAGATGCAGGGATGAAGGCACTGGCCATCCAGGGAGTGCAGGTGGGCAATAGAGGACAAGCCGAAGTGACCCGAAGGAACCCATCTCAGGGAATCCCTGGCCTTTGTTGCCTGATGTGCCATCCAGGATCGTTTCCCATGGTTCTCAGGGCAGCGAGGGCTTTGGTCTGAGGGAACAGGCCTGGAGACAGCAGAGAGAGGAACACAAGATGTGCTGAGGCTCAAGCTAAGATCCCTGAGGGAGGACTCAGGGAGGGACCTGGACTCCAGAACAGGGACAGCGCACTGAAACCTGCCCCTGCTGTCAGCCCTGTGAGGCGTGTTTGTGCCAAGTCCACAGGCAGTGTGTCAGGACGTCCGCATCCAGGTCTGACAGAAGCGGGGGCCATGGTTTAAAAAACGAGGGGCAGGGGCTAATGGGACTGGATGCGAGGACCCGGTGGGAGGACATGAGCGACCCTGAACCCCAGAACAGCATCAGGCCTGGGAAGCCCCTGAGCGGGAAGAGGACAAGTGGCATGTCCAGACTTCCACATCCGGGTCATAGAGCGTCTGGGGGTTCGGGTAAGAGGCAGATCAGGGTCAGCAGCAGGGAAGGTCAAATCCTCCCGAAGTCAAGGCGAGAACCCTCAGGGAGAACTGCGTGGACCCTGGACCCCAGAACAGAGTCACCGACGGGAGGCCATAGGGCAGCTGTCGCACCCCCACATTTGGCCTTGGATCTCACGGATGCGTGGGGCTGTCAGAGGGGAAAGGACTGGGGACAGCACAGGGCAGTCCCCGAGGGATGCAGGGTGAGCGTTGAGGACCTTAGAGCCTAAAACAGACAGTGATTTTGTTGCCCGTGGGCTCCTTCTTGGATGTCCCCCAAGCTGGGGGGAACATCTGAAGTGTTCTTGACTTCTGCACCCAGGGTCTGAGGGAGGTGAGAGCCTTGGTCTGAGGATTGTGGCCTCAGGTCAGCAGAGGGTGGAGCCCCAAGACTCTGAGGGAGGACTGAGCAGACCCCCACGCAGACACAGGGGTCCCAAATGAAGTCCTGCCCCGGTGGCCAGGCCTGCGAGGCCAGGCTGGGAGTCAAGAAAAGTAAGCACCCCACTTTCTCCCCTGGGTCTCCGCGGGGTGGTGGCGTTGTTCTGCAGGATGCATGCTGAGGATAGGAGAAGGGATAGTTCCAGCACCTGCCGAACGTAAACGTGAGCACCTTAGGGACAAAGAGTGGACTCCTGCCCCTGGACAGAGGGACCAACCCCCGATCTGAGCTCCTTGTGAATTGGGTGGGGTGCAGGGGGAGGGCGTGGATTGCTGCGTCCGCACCCTTCTCTCCCAGCTCTCAGGCACGAGAGGACCATGCTGGGAGAGGTCTCAGTCAGGTCATCTGAGGAAGCCCTCCTGGGAGACACACAGGAGTCCCTGGTACTGCCAAGAATCCATGTGGGGACCCCTGAGAGAGGAGGGGCTGGGTCCGAACCCACCCCTCAGGAAAAGGAGGAGATGGCCTAGAAATCTGGCCAGGCCCTACCTGAGAACCCTGGGAACCCTGGGTGGAGCCTGTTGGGCTGAGCCCCTCCTCCTCTCCAGATCCCTGGTCTCAGGGAGGGGAGGGCCTGGGCCTGGGCCTGAGGGTCTGGACTCTAGTCAGTGGGGGAGGCAGGGACCTTGGCCCTGGCCCTGGCCCTGGTGGGGATGGAGGTGAGAAATGAGGGCATGCCTCCCACAGCAGGATCCCTAGGGACCAGGCTTGCCCTGCTACTTCTCTCAGCCATGGGGAGACAGGAAATGGTGGGCTAATTGATTTTTCCCTCTGGCGTCCTCCGGAGATGAGGCCTCAGCACAGGGCGGGTGAGAGTTTTCCCAGGCCTTCCGTGGGGTCAAGGTATCGACCAAGAGGCACACCCATCCCAGCACAGATGGAACCCCGAGCCTGGCCATCCCTGGACATCCGTGACAAGCCCTGTGGACCTTTGGCAGTTGTGGCCAGATGTGGGCCTCCTAGCTTACCTTCTGTGGAGTCTCAGGGCTGCGTGGCCTTGCTGTGATCCTTTGGCCTCAGTCCCACGTTGGGTGGGGCCCAGGCTCTGGCAGGGGAAATAGCCGCCTCTTGAGAGGCCAAGGAGGGGACCACCCAGCCTGGACTGGTGGGGACCTCACAGAGTCCGACCCAGCCCTCCTGTCTGCACCCTGAGGTGCCCCTCCCTTTCTCCTCCAGGGGCTTCAAGAACTCAGAGTCGAGGTCTCTGCCTGAGGCAGGAGTCCCTAAGGTCACAGAGCAGGGGAGGCGCAGGGGAGTGCCACAGGTCAAGGTGAGGACCCAGGGGCTTGCCCTTCCCATCCTCTCCTAAGCAGGAAGCAGCCCACTGTCAGCTCTGGGACCTCAGGCCTCTGCAGGCCGGCTGGACTCTGAGGAGCCATCCCACCTCTGTCTTCAGGTTCAGCCCGACAGGCGCCATGTCCCTGGGTCGGAGGAGTGAGCTCTGGCAGCTGGAGGAAGACCCAGTCCCGGCCCAGAGCCTGGTGGAGGCACAGCTGTCCGGGGCTGGGGAGGAGGGGGGCCCATGTCCCTCCTCCTCAGCCTCTGCCTCCTCCCAGTCCAGCCCCTCTCGCATCTCCTGCTCTGCCCTGTTTCTGGGCCCTCCGGAGGAGGGGTCTGCTGCTGGGGGCCCGAGTGCTCCCCAGAGCCCTCAGAGTGCCTGCCCCTCCCCCACTGGCCTGGCAGCCACTGCATGGGGCCAGCCCCACCATGGCTCCAGCAGCCCAGATGAGGAGGGGTCGAGCGGCTGGGAGGAGCCTGAGGAAGCCCAGCCCCTGCTCCAGGACACACTCCAGGGGAAGGCTGCTGACCTGGTGGCGTTCCTGGTGCTCAAGTATCTCACCCAGCAGCGCACCAGCCAGGCAGAGATGCTGGAGGTGGTCGGCAACGACTACCAGGACGCCTTCCCCGTGATCTTCGGCCAAGCGTCCGAGTGCATGCGGCTGGTCTTTGGCGTGGATGTGAAGGAGGTGGACCCCAGCGACCACTCCTACGTCCTGGTCACCGTCCTGGGCCTCACCTGCGGTGGGCTGCCGAGCGGTGAGCAGGGCATGCCCAAGACCGGCCTCCTGGTGGTGCTCTTGGGGGTGATCGTCCTGGAGGGCGACTGTGCCCCGGAGGAGAAGGTGTGGGAAGTGCTGGGGGTCATGGGGGTGTACGCCAGCAGGGAGCACGTCATCTACGGGGAGCCCAGGGAGCTCCTCACCAATGTCTGGGTGCAGGAAGGGTACGTGGAGTACCGGCAGGTGCCCGGCAGCGACCCTGCCCGCTACGAGTTCCTGTGGGGTCCCAGGGCCTATGCTGAAACCAGCAAGTTCCAAGTGCTGGAGTATTTGCTGCGGGTCAGTCGCGGGCCGCAGCCTTCGTCCCTGGCCCTGTGTGAAGAGTCTGTGAGCGATGAGGAAGAGGGGGCCTGAGCCCCAGGGGTGGCCAGGCCCTTTCCAGGCTTTGGTGGGGCCAACAGATTCTCCTGCGGGATGCTGGGCGGGAAGTGAGGCTGCTTGCTGGTTCTTTCCTGTTACTGTGTGTGTGTGTGTGTGTGTGTGTGTGTGTGTGTGTGTGTGTGTGTGAAGACGCAGCCCTGGGCTTTCTAAGGAGTGCAGGGCCAAGGAGGGTTGGGAGAAGAAAGCTGGGCAAGGAGCCTCCTTGGGGGGGATGGGAGGGGGCTGTTCTCTGTGATGACTCCCACATGCAGAGCTTGGTGTCCTCGAGGAAGCTCTCCAGTGGGGTTCCTAGGCATAGAAGGTTTCATCCGCTTCGGCGGCTGAGTGTGTGAGTGACATCCGCCCCCCCCCCACACACACACAGCATTTGTCCTCACCCAGTTCAAGAGTTAAGAGTTTTGTCATGTCCTGGAAACCAGGTGGGACCCCTTGCCTCCTTCTTTGGGCTCTGGACCAAAATCACAGGGCATCGGTCTAAGGATGGGTTGAAAAGGTGAAAAAAGGAAGAGTGAAGTGATGGGGTCAGGAAATAGAGAAATAAAAGGGAAAGTTTGTTGGTTCTTGCTTCTGATGCTTTGCTGTCTGTCACTGTGCAAATGCTAAAGGCACACGCAGATGTGCGCTCCTGCATTGGCTTGGTTCTTCAAGAAAGGAGGAGAAACCTCCTGTCAGCGCAGAGGGAGCCCTGCTCGCCTTGATTGCCAGCCAGTGGCTGAGCTCTGCTCTCTGGAAGGCACTGTGGGTGAGCAGTGAGGACACCAGGAGAAGCAGGACACGTCCCAGGCATAGGGGACTGTGTCCAGCAGCCGCAGTGTTGGCAGGAAGGTGGGGAGGGGTGCCCTGAGCCCTGCAGAAGAAGGGGAAGCAGGGTGACGGGGTGTGGCTCCCGGGGCGAGCACTGCAGTGCAAATGCCCCTGGCCCGGCCTGGGTGTCTGGGGAGACCAGAGGGGCGCCGTGATGGCTTCTGTGCAGCTGGTCACCAGGAACCTGCGTGGTGACAGTAGCCAGACTCCACTCTCTGCCTCCCTGTTAAGGAAGTGGTGGGGTGGGTGCGAGACTGGTTGTGAGGCGGACAGGCTCCAACCCTGCCTGCCTGAGTCCAGGTAAGGAGACCAGGGAGGACCGGGGGACCCCGGCCCTGCCCGTTCCCCTCGCCTCCCCCACCTACCCCCTCGCCGGAACCCATCGCCGCCCGACGTGCTGGCGGCCCTAGGGGACCCCTTCCTAAGGGGTCCGGAAGTGACGAGCTCCGACTTCCGCCTCAGAGCTCTGAGAGCGGCGACGACCTCCGCGTGAGGGAGGCGGGATCTTGGTCAGCTGAGGCGAGGCGTGCAGGTAGACCCACCCGTGAGGGAGCACACTGGGGGTGGGGGTGGGGGTGGGGCGCCCAGGAGCCAGGTGGCCCCTGCCGGTAGCCCCGAGAGACCGCGGGCAGGGGCAGCGTCGTCCGGCTGCGCCCCTCCCGCCGGGGCCCAGGACAGAGGCCACAGGTCCCCAGAGGGACGGGCCCAGGCCCTCCCTGGAGCGGGTGGTGGGACCTGAGGGAGAACTGTGCGGCCCACCCTCCCCCGCTTCGGTCCAGGCACTGGGTTCCTGGCGCGGCCGGGCCCTGGGGGTCCCTAGGGAGGGTGGCCACAGAGGGCGTCTGGTGAAATGCACC
Source organism: Ursus americanus (assembly GCF_024610735.1). Taxonomy (NCBI): domain Eukaryota; kingdom Metazoa; phylum Chordata; class Mammalia; order Carnivora; family Ursidae; genus Ursus; species Ursus americanus. The sequence goes on along the minus strand of NW_028273750.1, from coordinate 82,953 downwards.
TCGGGGGTCTGAGGGAGCTTAGGACCTTGGTCAGAGCGGAAGGATGCCAGGTCGGGAAGGGGCAGGGGCAGAGGCAGGCCCAGGGAGTCCAGGTAGGGACCGCGTGGGGACGGATCGGGGGCAGGACCCACGGACATAGAAGCCGGGGACAGAGGGGACCTCAGCGCGGTCGGGCCCCAGGGTCAGACCGGGAAGGCCCCTGGGAGGGATAGGGACACATGGCCGATGGGGCGGGACTGGTGCATCCAGGTCTCCCGAGAGACTGGGGGCCTTGGTGGAAGGACCAGGGACTCCCTCAGGTGGGCAAGGGGAGTACCCAGGTCCTACTGGGCGTCGTGGTGAGGATACAGAGGGAGGACTGCGGGACACTAGACACCAGCAGTCAGGGAAGGTCCACGGGGGGGGGGGGAGGGGAAGGTGGATCCACGTGGTGAGTCAGGAGTTCCACATACGGGTCTCTGAGAGACTAAAGGCCTGATGGAAGGAGCGGATGCTCAGGTAGGCAGAAGGGAGGGCCCAGGTCCTGCTGGGCATCGTGGTGAGGATGCAGAGGGAGGACTGCAGGTCGCTGGACCCCAGCAGAGTCAGTCATAGAAGATACATGGGCGGGCGGGGGCGGGGGCAATGCGCGGGGGGGGGGGGGCGCGGATGGGAACACGTGGTGAGTCTGGACTTCCGCATACGGGTCTCTGAGAGATTAAACGCCTGATGGAGGGAGCCAAAGCTCAGGTGGGCAGAGGGGAGGGTCCTGGCGAGAATCGAGAGGAGACCAGGGATGAACCATAACGGAGGACAGAGGGGACCCTGGCAGAAGTCCGCCTAGGATGGCAGTCTAGGGAGCCTACCGGGCGGGATGGGAACACGCCGCCACTGGGGCCGGACTTCGGCAACGTGGTCTCCTGAGAGAATGGGGGCCTCGGAGGAAGAAGTCTGTCTTCCATCCGGTGGACAGAGGGGAGGGCCCAGGTCCTGCTGCTCTTCAATGTGAGGATGCAGAGGGAGGACTGAGAGACCCTGGTTCCTAGCACAGGGTTTCTATGAAGGCCCCTGGTGCGGGATGGGAACACGTGGTGAGTCTTGACTTCTGCATCTGGGTGTCCGAGTGATAAAGGGCCTGTGGTAAGGAGCAGATCTCAGGTCTTTAGAGGCGAGGGCCCAGGCGCTTATGGGCGTCAAGGTATGAACCCTGAGGGAGGACAGAGGGGAACTCACAGAGGTCAGGCCCTAGTGTCAGTCCAGGAAGGCCCCTGGGCGCGATGGGGAAACGAGGCCAGTGTGGCTGGACTGGTGCATCCGGGTCTCCCGAGAGACTGGGGACCTGGTGAAAGGAGCCAATGCTCAGGTGGGCAGAGGGGAGACCCCATGGCCTGCTGGGCTTCATGCTGAGGATGAAGAGGGAAGACTGAAGGACGCTGGACCCCAGCACAGAGGCAGTGAGGGAAGGTCCGTGCAGGGGGGATTGGAGGTGGTGAGTCAGGACTTTTGCATCCCCAGTGTCAGAGACCCTGGGGGCCTGGGTGGAAGGAGCAGGGCCTCCCTCCGGTGTGCAGAGGAGAGGGCCTAGGCAGTAACCCGAGTCAAGCTATGAACTCTGAGGGAGGACAGAGGAGATCTCCCAGGGGTGGGGCCATAGTGTCAGTCCAGGAAGATCCCTGGGGGCCATGGGGATGCATAGCGAGCCTGCAGATCCGATTCTGGGTCTCAGGAGTCAGGAGGCGTGCGGTAAGGAGCACGGCCTCAGGTCGGAAGGCTGGGAGGGCCCAGCTTCTGTCGGGAGTCAAGGTGAGGACCAGAGGGAGGACAGAGGGACCCTGGGCCCAGTAGGGAATCAGTCCTGGGAGGCCCTTGAGTGGGACAAGCATGACATGAGGCATGTCCTGACTTCGGCTCTGGGTCCCAGAGACACTGAGAGCTTGTTGTAAGGAGCGGCCTTCAGATGCAGGGATGAAGGCACTGGCCATCCAGGGAGTGCAGGTGGGCAATAGAGGACAGGCCTAAGTGACCCGAAGGAACCCATCTCAGGGAATCCCTGGCCTTTGTTGCCTGATGTGCCATCCAGGATCGTTTCCCATGGTTCTCAGGGCAGCGAGGGCTTTGGTCTGAGGGAACAGGCCTGGAGACAGCAGAGAGAGGAACACAAGATGTGCTGAGGCTCAAGCTAAGATCCCTGAGGGAGGACTCAGGGAGGGACCTGGACTCCAGAACAGGGACAGCGCACTGAAACCTGCCCCTGCTGTCAGCCCTGTGAGGCGTGTTTGTGCCAAGTCCACAGGCAGTGTGTCAGGACGTCCGCATCCAGGTCTGACAGAAGCGGGGGCCATGGTTTAAAAAACGAGGGGCAGGGGCTAATGGGACTGGATGCGAGGACCCGGTGGGAGGACATGAGCGACCCTGAACCCCAGAACAGCATCAGGCCTGGGAAGCCCCTGAGCGGGAAGAGGACAAGTGGCATGTCCAGACTTCCACATCCGGGTCATAGAGCGTCTGGGGGTTCGGGTAAGAGGCAGATCAGGGTCAGCAGCAGGGAAGGTCAAATCCTCCCGAAGTCAAGGCGAGAACCCTCAGGGAGAACTGCGTGGACCCTGGACCCCAGAACAGAGTCACCGACGGGAGGCCATAGGGCAGCTGTCACACCCCCACATTTGGCCTTGGATCTCACGGATGCGTGGGGCTGTCAGAGGGGAAAGGACTGGGGACAGCACAGGGCAGTCCCGAGGGATGCAGGGTGAGCGTTGAGGACCTTAGAGCCTAAAACAGACAGTGATTTTGTTGCCCGTGGGCTCCTTCTTGGATGTCCCCCAAGCTGGGGGGAACATCTGAAGTGTTCTTGACTTCTGCACCCAGGGTCTGAGGGAGGTGAGAGCCTTGGTCTGAGGATTGTGGCCTCAGGTCAGCAGAGGGTGGAGCCCCAAGACTCTGAGGGAGGACTGAGCAGACCCCCACGCAGACACAGGGGTCCCAAATGAAGTCCTGCCCCGGTGGCCAGTCCTGCGAGGCCAGGCTGGGAGTCAAGAAAAGTAAGCACCCCACTTTCTCCCCTGGGTCTCCGCGGGGTGGTGGCGTTGTTCTGCAGGATGCATGCTGAGGATAGGAGAAGGGATAGTTCCAGCACCTGCCGAACGTAAACGTGAGCACCTTAGGGACAAAGAGTGGACTCCTGCCCCTGGACAGAGGGACCAACCCCCGATCTGAGCTCCTTGTGAATTGGGTGGGGTGCAGGGGGAGGGCGTGGATTGCTGCGTCCGCACCCTTCTCTCCCAGCTCTCAGGCACGAGAGGACCATGCTGGGAGAGGTCTCAGTCAGGTCATCTGAGGAAGCCCTCCTGGGAGACACACAGGAGTCCCTGGTACTGCCAAGAATCCATGTGGGGACCCCTGAGAGAGGAGGGGCTGGGTCCGAACCCACCCCTCAGGAAAAGGAGGAGATGGCCTAGAAATCTGGCCAGGCCCTACCTGAGAACCCTGGGAACCCTGGGTGGAGCCTGTTGGGCTGAGCCCCTCCTCCTCTCCAGATCCCTGGTCTCAGGGAGGGGAGGGCCTGGGCCTGGGCCTGAGGGTCTGGACTCTAGTCAGTGGGGGAGGCAGGGACCTTGGCCCTGGCCCTGGCCCTGGTGGGGATGGAGGTGAGAAATGAGGGCATGCCTCCCACAGCAGGATCCCTAGGGACCAGGCTTGCCCTGCTACTTCTCTCAGCCATGGGGAGACAGGAAATGGTGGGCTAATTGATTTTTCCCTCTGGCGTCCTCCGGAGATGAGGCCTCAGCACAGGGCGGGTGAGAGTTTTCCCAGGCCTTCCGTGGGGTCAAGGTATCGACCAAGAGGCACACCCATCCCAGCACAGATGGAACCCCGAGCCTGGCCATCCCTGGACATCCGTGACAAGCCCTGTGGACCTTTGGCAGTTGTGGCCAGATGTGGGCCTCCTAGCTTACCTTCTGTGGAGTCTCAGGGCTGCGTGGCCTTGCTGTGATCCTTTGGCCTCAGTCCCACGTTGGGTGGGGCCCAGGCTCTGGCAGGGGAAATAGCCGCCTCTTGAGAGGCCAAGGAGGGGACCACCCAGCCTGGACTGGTGGGGACCTCACAGAGTCCGACCCAGCCCTCCTGTCTGCACCCTGAGGTGCCCCTCCCTTTCTCCTCCAGGGGCTTCAAGAACTCAGAGTCGAGGTCTCTGCCTGAGGCAGGAGTCCCTAAGGTCACAGAGCAGGGGAGGCGCAGGGGAGTGCCACAGGTCAAGGTGAGGACCCAGGGGCTTGCCCTTCCCATCCTCTCCTAAGCAGGAAGCAGCCCACTGTCAGCTCTGGGACCTCAGGCCTCTGCAGGCCGGCTGGACTCTGAGGAGCCATCCCACCTCTGTCTTCAGGTTCAGCCCGACAGGCGCCATGTCCCTGGGTCGGAGGAGTGAGCTCTGGCAGCTGGAGGAAGACCCAGTCCCGGCCCAGAGCCTGGTGGAGGCACAGCTGTCCGGGGCTGGGGAGGAGGGGGGCCCATGTCCCTCCTCCTCAGCCTCTGCCTCCTCCCAGTCCAGCCCCTCTCGCATCTCCTGCTCTGCCCTGTTTCTGGGCCCTCCGGAGGAGGGGTCTGCTGCTGGGGGCCCGAGTGCTCCCCAGAGCCCTCAGAGTGCCTGCCCCTCCCCCACTGGCCTGGCAGCCACTGCATGGGGCCAGCCCCACCATGGCTCCAGCAGCCCAGATGAGGAGGGGTCGAGCGGCTGGGAGGAGCCCGAGGAAGCCCAGCCCCTGCTCCAGGACACACTCCAGGGGAAGGCTGCTGACCTGGTGGCGTTCCTGGTGCTCAAGTATCTCACCCAGCAGCGCACCAGCCAGGCAGAGATGCTGGAGGTGGTCGGCAACGACTACCAGGACGCCTTCCCCGTGATCTTCGGCCAAGCGTCCGAGTGCATGCGGCTGGTCTTTGGCGTGGATGTGAAGGAGGTGGACCCCAGCGACCACTCCTACGTCCTGGTCACCGTCCTGGGCCTCACCTGCGGTGGGCTGCCGAGCGGTGAGCAGGGCATGCCCAAGACCGGCCTCCTGGTGGTGCTCTTGGGGGTGATCGTCCTGGAGGGCGACTGTGCCCCGGAGGAGAAGGTGTGGGAAGTGCTGGGGGTCATGGGGGTGTACGCCAGCAGGGAGCACGTCATCTACGGGGAGCCCAGGGAGCTCCTCACCAATGTCTGGGTGCAGGAAGGGTACGTGGAGTACCGGCAGGTGCCCGGCAGCGACCCTGCCCGCTACGAGTTCCTGTGGGGTCCCAGGGCCTATGCTGAAACCAGCAAGTTCCAAGTGCTGGAGTATTTGCTGCGGGTCAGTCGCGGGCCGCAGCCTTCGTCCCTGGCCCTGTGTGAAGAGTCTGTGAGCGATGAGGAAGAGGGGGCCTGAGCCCCAGGGGTGGCCAGGCCCTTTCCAGGCTTTGGTGGGGCCAACAGATTCTCCTGCGGGATGCTGGGCGGGAAGTGAGGCTGCTTGCTGGTTCTTTCCTGTTACTGTGTGTGTGTGTGTGTGTGTGTGTGTGTGTGTGTGTGTGTGAAGACGCAGCCCTGGGCTTTCTAAGGAGTGCAGGGCCAAGGAGGGTTGGGAGAAGAAAGCTGGGCAAGGAGCCTCCTTGGGGGGGATGGGAGGGGGCTGTTCTCTGTGATGACTCCCACATGCAGAGCTTGGTGTCCTCGAGGAAGCTCTCCAGTGGGGTTCCTAGGCATAGAAGGTTTCATCCGCTTCGGCGGCTGAGTGTGTGAGTGACATCCGCCCCCCCCCACACACACACACAGCATTTGTCCTCACCCAGTTCAAGAGTTAAGAGTTTTGTCATGTCCTGGAAACCAGGTGGGACCCCTTGCCTCCTTCTTTGGGCTCTGGACCAAAATCACAGGGCATTGGTCTAAGGATGGGTTGAAAAGGTGAAAAAAGGAAGAGTGAAGTGATGGGGTCAGGAAATAGAGAAATAAAAGGGAAAGTTTGTTGGTTCTTGCTTCTGATGCTTTGCTGTCTGTCACTGTGCAAATGCTAAAGGCACACGCAGATGTGCGCTCCTGCATTGGCTTGGTTCTTCAAGAAAGGAGGAGAAACCTCCTGTCAGCGCAGAGGGAGCCCTGCTCGCCTTGATTGCCAGCCAGTGGCTGAGCTCTGCTCTCTGGAAGGCACTGTGGGTGAGCAGTGAGGACACCAGGAGAAGCAGGACACGTCCCAGGCATAGGGGACTGTGTCCAGCAGCCGCAGTGTTGGCAGGAAGGTGGGGAGGGGTGCCCTGAGCCCTGCAGAAGAAGGGGAAGCAGGGTGACGGGGTGTGGCTCCCGGGGCGAGCACTGCAGTGCAAATGCCCCTGGCCCGGCCTGGGTGTCTGGGGAGACCAGAGGGGCGCCGTGATGGCTTCTGTGCAGCTGGTCACCAGGAACCTGCGTGGTGACAGTAGCCAGACTCCACTCTCTGCCTCCCTGTTAAGGAAGTGGTGGGGTGGGTGCGAGACTGGTTGTGAGGCGGACAGGCTCCAACCCTGCCTGCCTGAGTCCAGGTAAGGAGACCAGGGAGGACCGGGGGACCCCGGCCCTGCCCGTTCCCCTCGCCTCCCCCACCTACCCCCTCGCCGGAACCCATCGCCGCCCGACGTGCTGGCGGCCCTAGGGGACCCCTTCCTAAGGGGTCCGGAAGTGACGAGCTCCGACTTCCGCCTCAGAGCTCTGAGAGCGGCGACGACCTCCGCGTGAGGGAGGCGGGATCTTGGTCAGCTGAGGCGAGGCGTGCAGGTAGACCCACCCGTGAGGGAGCACACTGGGGGTGGGTGTGGGGGTGGGGGTAGGGCGCCCAGGAGCCAGGTGGCCCCTGCCGGTAGCCCCGAGAGACCGCGGGCAGGGGCAGCGTCGTCCGGCTGCACCCCTCCCGCCGGGGCCCAGGACAGTGGCCACAGGTCCCCAGAGGGACGGGCCCAGGCCCTCCCTGGAGCGGGTGGTGGGACCTGAGGGAGAACTGTGCGGCCCACCCTCCCCCGCTTCGGTCCAGGCACTGGGTTCCTGGCGCGGCCGGGCCCTGGGGGTCCCTAGGGAGGGTGGCCACAGAGGGCGTCTGGTGAAATGCACCTCGGGGGTCTGAGGGAGCTTAGGACCTTGGTCAGAGCGGAAGGATGCCAGGTCGGGAAGGGGCAGGGGCAGAGGCAGGCCCAGGGAGTCCAGGTAGGGACCGCGTGGGGACGGATCGGGGGCAGGACCCACGGACATAGAAGCCGGGGACAGAGGGGACCTCAGCGCGGTCGGGCCCCAGGGTCAGACCGGGAAGGCCCCTGGGAGGGATAGGGACACATGGCCGATGGGGCGGGGCTGGTGCATCCAGGTCTCCCGAGAGACTGGGGGCCTTGGTGGAAGGACCAGGGACTCCCTCAGGTGGGCAAGGGGAGTACCCAGGTCCTACTGGGAGTCGTGGTGAGGATACAGAGGGAGGACTGCCGGACACTAGACACCAGCAGTCAGGGAAGGTCCACCGGGGGGGGGGAGGGGAAGGTGGATCCACGTGGTGAGTCAGGAGTTCCACATACGGGTATCTGAGAGACTAAAGGCCTGATGGAAGGAGCGGATGCTCAGGTAGGCAGAAGGGAGGGCCCAGGTCCTGCTGGGCATCGTGGTGAGGATGCAGAGGGAGGACTGCAGGTCTCTGGACCCCAGCAGAGTCAGTCATAGAAGATACATGGGCGGGCGGGGGCGGGGGCAATGCGCGGGGGGGGGGGGGGCGCGGATGGGAACACGTGGTGAGTCTGGACTTCCGCATACGGGTCTCTGAGAGATTAAACGCCTGATGGAGGGAGCCAAAGCTCAGGTGGGCAGAGGGGAGGGTCCTGGCGCGAATCGAGAGGAGACCAGGGATGAACCATAACGGAGGACAGAGGGGACCCTGGCAGAAGTCCGCCTAGGATGGCAGTCTAGGGAGCCTACCGGGCGGGATGGGAACACGCCGCCACTGGGGCCGGACTTCGGCAACGTGGTCTCCTGAGAGAATGGGGGCCTCGGAGGAAGAAGTCTGTCTTCCATCCGGTGGACAGAGGGGAGGGCCTAGGTCCTGCTGCTCTTCAATGTGAGGATGCAGAGGGAGGACTGAGAGACCCTGGTTCCTAGCACAGGGTTTCTATGAAGGCCCCTGGTGCGGGATGGGAACACGTGGTGAGTCTTGACTTCTGCATCTGGGTGTCCGAGTGATAAAGGGCCTGTGGTAAGGAGCAGATCTCAGGTCTTTAGAGGCGAGGGCCCAGGCGCTTATGGGCGTCAAGGTATGAACCCTGAGGGAGGACAGAGGGGAACTCACAGAGGTCAGGCCCTAGTGTCAGTCCAGGAAGGCCCCTGGGCGCGATGGGGAAACGAGGCCAGTGTGGCTGGACTGGTGCATCCGGGTCTCCCGAGAGACTGGGGACCTGGTGAAAGGAGCCAATGCTCAGGTGGGCAGAGGGGAGACCCCATGGCCTGCTGGGCTTCATGCTGAGGATGCAGAGGGAAGACTGAAGGACGCTGGACCCCAGCACAGAGGCAGTGAGGGAAGGTCCGTGCAGGGGGGATTGGAGGTGGTGAGTCAGGACTTTTGCATCCCCAGTGTCAGAGACCCTGGGGGCCTGGGTGGAAGGAGCAGGGCCTCCCTCCGGTGTGCAGAGGAGAGGGCCTAGGCAGTAACCCGAGTCAAGCTATGAACTCTGAGGGAGGACAGAGGAGATCTCCCAGGGGTGGGGCCATAGTGTCAGTCCAGGAAGATCCCTGGGGGCCATGGGGATGCATAGCGAGCCTGCAGATCCGATTCTGGGTCTCAGGAGTCAGGAGGCGTGCGGTAAGGAGCACGGCCTCAGGTCGGAAGGCTGGGAGGGCCCAGCTTCTGTCGGGAGTCAAGGTGAGGACCAGAGGGAGGACAGAGGGACCCTGGGCCCAGTAGGGAATCAGTCCTGGGAGGCCCTTGAGTGGGACAAGCATGACATGAGGCGTGTCCTGACTTCGGCTCTGGGTCCCAGAGACACTGAGAGCTTGTTGTAAGGAGCGGCCTTCAGATGCAGGGATGAAGGCACTGGCCATCCAGGGAGTGCAGGTGGGCAATAGAGGACAGGCCTAAGTGACCCGAAGGAACCCATCTCAGGGAATCCCTGGCCTTTGTTGCCTGATGTGCCATCCAGGATCGTTTCCCATGGTTCTCAGGGCAGCGAGGGCTTTGGTCTGAGGGAACAGGCCTGGAGACAGCAGAGAGAGGAACACAAGATGTGCTGAGGCTCAAGCTAAGATCCCTGAGGGAGGACTCAGGGAGGGACCTGGACTCCAGAACAGGGACAGCGCACTGAAACCTGCCCCTGCTGTCAGCCCTGTGAGGCGTGTTTGTGCCAAGTCCACAGGCAGTGTGTCAGGACGTCCGCATCCAGGTCTGACAGAAGCGGGGGCCATGGTTTAAAAAACGAGGGGCAGGGGCTAATGGGACTGGATGCGAGGACCCGGTGGGAGGACATGAGCGACCCTGAACCCCAGAACAGCATCAGGCCTGGGAAGCCCCTGAGCGGGAAGAGGACAAGTGGCATGTCCAGACTTCCACATCCGGGTCATAGAGCGTCTGGGGGTTCGGGTAAGAGGCAGATCAGGGTCAGCAGCAGGGAAGGTCAAATCCTCCCGAAGTCAAGGCGAGAACCCTCAGGGAGAACTGCGTGGACCCTGGACCCCAGAACAGAGTCACCGACGGGAGGCCATAGGGCAGCTGTCGCACCCCCACATTTGGCCTTGGATCTCACGGATGCGGATGCGTGGGGCTGTCAGAGGGGAAAGGACTGGGGACAGCACAGGGCAGTCCCGAGGGATGCAGGGTGAGCGTTGAGGACCTTAGAGCCTAAAACAGACAGTGATTTTGTTGCCCGTGGGCTCCTTCTTGGATGTCCCCCAAGCTGGGGGGAACATCTGAAGTGTTCTTGACTTCTGCACCCAGGGTCTGAGGGAGGTGAGAGCCTTGGTCTGAGGATTGTGGCCTCAGGTCAGCAGAGGGTGGAGCCCCAAGACTCTGAGGGAGGACTGAGCAGACCCCCACGCAGACACAGGGGTCCCAAATGAAGTCCTGCCCCGGTGGCCAGTCCTGCGAGGCCAGGCTGGGAGTCAAGAAAAGTAAGCACCCCACTTTCTCCCCTGGGTCTCCGCGGGGTGGTGGCGTTGTTCTGCAGGATGCATGCTGAGGATAGGAGAAGGGATAGTTCCAGCACCTGCCGAACGTAAACGTGAGCACCTTAGGGACAAAGAGTGGACTCCTGCCCCTGGACAGAGGGACCAACCCCCGATCTGAGCTCCTTGTGAATTGGGTGGGGTGCAGGGGGAGGGCGTGGATTGCTGCATCCGCACCCTTCTCTCCCAGCTCTCAGGCACGAGAGGACCATGCTGGGAGAGGTCTCAGTCAGGTCATCTGAGGAAGCCCTCCTGGGAGACACACAGGAGTCCCTGGTACTGCCAAGAATCCATGTGGGGACCCCTGAGAGAGGAGGGGCTGGGTCCGAACCCACCCCTCAGGAAAAGGAGGAGATGGCCTAGAAATCTGGCCAGGCCCTACCTGAGAACCCTGGGAACCCTGGGTGGAGCCTGTTGGGCTGAGCCCCTCCTCCTCTCCAGATCCCTGGTCTCAGGGAGGGGAGGGCCTGGGCCTGGGCCTGAGGGTCTGGACTCTAGTCAGTGGGGGAGGCAGGGACCTTGGCCCTGGCCCTGGCCCTGGTGGGGATGGAGGTGAGAAATGAGGGCATGCCTCCCACAGCAGGATCCCTAGGGACCAGGCTTGCCCTGCTACTTCTCTCAGCCATGGGGAGACAGGAAATGGTGGGCTAATTGATTTTTCCCTCTGGCGTCCTCCGGAGATGAGGCCTCAGCACAGGGCGGGTGAGAGTTTTCCCAGGCCTTCCGTGGGGTCAAGGTATCGACCAAGAGGCACACCCATCCCAGCACAGATGGAACCCCGAGCCTGGCCATCCCTGGACATCCGTGACAAGCCCTGTGGACCTTTGGCAGTTGTGGCCAGATGTGGGCCTCCTAGCTTACCTTCTGTGGAGTCTCAGGGCTGCGTGGCCTTGCTGTGATCCTTTGGCCTCAGTCCCACGTTGGGTGGGGCCCAGGCTCTGGCAGGGGAAATAGCCGCCTCTTGAGAGGCCAAGGAGGGGACCACCCAGCCTGGACTGGTGGGGACCTCACAGAGTCCGACCCAGCCCTCCTGTCTGCACCCTGAGGTGCCCCTCCCTTTCTCCTCCAGGGGCTTCAAGAACTCAGAGTCGAGGTCTCTGCCTGAGGCAGGAGTCCCTAAGGTCACAGAGCAGGGGAGGCGCAGGGGAGTGCCACAGGTCAAGGTGAGGACCCAGGGGCTTGCCCTTCCCATCCTCTCCTAAGCAGGAAGCAGCCCACTGTCAGCTCTGGGACCTCAGGCCTCTGCAGGCCGGCTGGACTCTGAGGAGCCATCCCACCTCTGTCTTCAGGTTCAGCCCGACAGGCGCCATGTCCCTGGGTCGGAGGAGTGAGCTCTGGCAGCTGGAGGAAGACCCAGTCCCGGCCCAGAGCCTGGTGGAGGCACAGCTGTCCGGGGCTGGGGAGGAGGGGGGCCCATGTCCCTCCTCCTCAGCCTCTGCCTCCTCCCAGTCCAGCCCCTCTCGCATCTCCTGCTCTGCCCTGTTTCTGGGCCCTCCGGAGGAGGGGTCTGCTGCTGGGGGCCCGAGTGCTCCCCAGAGCCCTCAGAGTGCCTGCCCCTCCCCCACTGGCCTGGCAGCCACTGCATGGGGCCAGCCCCACCATGGCTCCAGCAGCCCAGATGAGGAGGGGTCGAGCGGCTGGGAGGAGCCCGAGGAAGCCCAGCCCCTGCTCCAGGACACACTCCAGGGGAAGGCTGCTGACCTGGTGGCGTTCCTGGTGCTCAAGTATCTCACCCAGCAGCGCACCAGCCAGGCAGAGATGCTGGAGGTGGTCGGCAACGACTACCAGGACGCCTTCCCCGTGATCTTCGGCCAAGCGTCCGAGTGCATGCGGCTGGTCTTTGGCGTGGATGTGAAGGAGGTGGACCCCAGCGACCACTCCTACGTCCTGGTCACCGTCCTGGGCCTCACCTGCGGTGGGCTGCCGAGCGGTGAGCAGGGCATGCCCAAGACCGGCCTCCTGGTGGTGCTCTTGGGGGTGATCGTCCTGGAGGGCGACTGTGCCCCGGAGGAGAAGGTGTGGGAAGTGCTGGGGGTCATGGGGGTGTACGCCAGCAGGGAGCACGTCATCTACGGGGAGCCCAGGGAGCTCCTCACCAATGTCTGGGTGCAGGAAGGGTACGTGGAGTACCGGCAGGTGCCCGGCAGCGACCCTGCCCGCTACGAGTTCCTGTGGGGTCCCAGGGCCTATGCTGAAACCAGCAAGTTCCAAGTGCTGGAGTATTTGCTGCGGGTCAGTCGCGGGCCGCAGCCTTCGTCCCTGGCCCTGTGTGAAGAGTCTGTGAGCGATGAGGAAGAGGGGGCCTGAGCCCCAGGGGTGGCCAGGCCCTTTCCAGGCTTTGGTGGGGCCAACAGATTCTCCTGCGGGATGCTGGGCGGGAAGTGAGGCTGCTTGCTGGTTCTTTCCTGTTACTGTGTGTGTGTGTGTGTGTGTGTGTGTGTGTGTGTGTGTGTGTGTGAAGACGCAGCCCTGGGCTTTCTAAGGAGTGCAGGGCCAAGGAGGGTTGGGAGAAGAAAGCTGGGCAAGGAGCCTCCTTGGGGGGGATGGGAGGGGGCTGTTCTCTGTGATGACTCCCACATGCAGAGCTTGGTGTCCTCGAGGAAGCTCTCCAGTGGGGTTCCTAGGCATAGAAGGTTTCATCCGCTTCGGCGGCTGAGTGTGTGAGTGACATCCGCCCCCCCCCACACACACACACAACATTTGTCCTTACCCAGTTCAAGAGTTAAGAGTTTTGTCATGTCCTGGAAACCAGGTGGGACCCCTTGCCTCCTTCTTTGGGCTCTGGACCAAAATCACAGGGCATTGGTCTAAGGATGGGTTGAAAAGGTGAAAAAAGGAAGAGTGAAGTGATGGGGTCAGGAAATAGAGAAATAAAAGGGAAAGTTTGTTGGTTCTTGCTTCTGATGCTTTGCTGTCTGTCACTGTGCAAATGCTAAAGGCACACGCAGATGTGCGCTCCTGCATTGGCTTGGTTCTTCAAGAAAGGAGGAGAAACCTCCTGTCAGCGCAGAGGGAGCCCTGCTCGCCTTGATTGCCAGCCAGTGGCTGAGCTCTGCTCTCTGGAAGGCACTGTGGGTGAGCAGTGAGGACACCAGGAGAAGCAGGACACGTCCCAGGCATAGGGGACTGTGTCCAGCAGCCGCAGTGTTGGCAGGAAGGTGGGGAGGGGTGCCCTGAGCCCTGCAGAAGAAGGGGAAGCAGGGTGACGGGGTGTGGCTCCCGGGGCGAGCACTGCAGTGCAAATGCCCCTGGCCCGGCCTGGGTGTCTGGGGAGACCAGAGGGGCGCCGTGATGGCTTCTGTGCAGCTGGTCACCAGGAACCTGCGTGGTGACAGTAGCCAGACTCCACTCTCTGCCTCCCTGTTAAGGAAGTGGTGGGGTGGGTGCGAGACTGGTTGTGAGGCGGACAGGCTCCAACCCTGCCTGCCTGAGTCCAGGTAAGGAGACCAGGGAGGACCGGGGGACCCCGGCCCTGCCCGTTCCCCTCTCCTCCCCCACCTACCCCCTCGCCGGAACCCATCGCCGCCCGACGTGCTGGCGGCCCTAGGGGACCCCTTCCTAAGGGGTCCGGAAGTGACGAGCTCCGACTTCCGCCTCAGAGCTCTGAGAGCGGCGACGACCTCCGCGTGAGGGAGGCGGGATCTTGGTCAGCTGAGGCGAGGCGTGCAGGTAGACCCACCCGTGAGGGAGCACACTGGGGGTGGGGGTGGGGGTGGGGGTAGGGCGCCCAGGAGCCAGGTGGCCCCTGCCGGTAGCCCCGAGAAACCGCGGGCAGGGGCAGCGTCGTCCGGCTGCACCCCTCCCGCCGGGGCCCAGGACAGTGGCCACAGGTCCCCAGAGGGACGGGCCCAGGCCCTCCCTGGAGCGGGTGGTGGGACCTGAGGGAGAACTGTGCGGCCCACCCTCCCCCGCTTCGGTCCAGGCACTGGGTTCCTGGCGCGGCCGGGCCCTGGGGGTCCCTAGGGAGGGTGGCCACAGAGGGCGTCTGGTGAAATGCACCTCGGGGGTCTGAGGGAGCTTAGGACCTTGGTCAGAGCGGAAGGATGCCAGGTCGGGAAGGGGCAGGGGCAGAGGCAGGCCCAGGGAGTCCAGGTAGGGACCGCGTGGGGACGGATCGGGGGCAGGACCCACGGACATAGAAGCCGGGGACAGAGGGGACCTCAGCGCGGTCGGGCCCCAGGGTCAGACCGGGAAGGCCCCTGGGAGGGATAGGGACACATGGCCGATGGGGCGGGACTGGTGCATCCAGGTCTCCGGAGAGACTGGGGGCCTTGGTGGAAGGACCAGGGACTCCCTCAGGTGGGCAAGGGGAGGACCCAGGTCCTACTGGGCGTCGTGGTGAGGATACAGAGGGAGGACTGCGGGACACTAGACACCAGCAGTCAGGGAAGGTCCACCGGGGGGGGGGGAGGGGAAGGTGGGTCCACGTGGTGAGTCAGGAGTTCCACATACGGGTCTCTGAGAGACTAAAGGCCTGATGGAAGGAGCGGATGCTCAGGTAGGCAGAAGGGAGGGCCCAGGTCCTGCTGGGCATCGTGGTGAGGATGCAGAGGGAGGACTGCAGGTCGCTGGACCCCAGCAGAGTCAGTCATAGAAGATACATGGGCGGGCGGCGGCGGGGGCAATGCGCGGGGGGGGGGGGGCGCGGATGGGAACACGTGGTGAGTCTGGACTTCCGCATACGGGTCTCTGAGAGATTAAACGCCTGATGGAGGGAGCCAAAGCTCAGGTGGGCAGAGGGGAGGGTCCTGGCGCGAATCGAGAGGAGACCAGGGATGAACCATAATGGAGGACAGAGGGGACCCTGGCAGAAGTCCGCCTAGGATGGCAGTCTAGGGAGCCTACCGGGCGGGATGGAACACGCCGCCACTGGGGCCGGACTTCGGCAACGTGGTCTCCTGAGAGAATGGGGGCCTCGGAGGAAGAAGTCTGTCTTCCATCCGGTGGACAGAGGGGAGGGCCCAGGTCCTGCTGGGCTTCAATGTGAGGATGCAGAGGGAGGACTGAGAGACCCTGGTTCCTAGCACAGGGTTTCTATGAAGGCCCCTGGTGCGGGATGGGAAAACGTGGTGAGTCTTGACTTCTGCATCTGGGTGTCCGAGTGATAAAGGGCCTGTCGTAAGGAGCAGATCTCAGGTCTTTAGAGGCGAGGGCCCAGGCGCTTATGGGAGTCAAGGTATGAACCCTGAGGGAGGACAGAGGGGAACTCACAGAGGTCAGGCCCTAGTGTCAGTCCAGGAAGGCCCCTGGGCGCGATGGGGAAACGAGGCCAGTGTGGCTGGACTGGTGCATCCGGGTCTCCCGAGAGACTGGGGACCTGGTGAAAGGAGCCAATGCTCAGGTGGGCAGAGGGGAGACCCCATGGCCTGCTGGGCTTCATGCTGAGGATGCAGAGGGAAGACTGAAGGACGCTGGACCCCAGCACAGAGGCAGTGAGGGAAGGTCCGTGCAGGGGGGATTGGAGGTGGTGAGTCAGGACTTTTGCATCCCCAGTGTCAGAGACCCTGGGGGCCTGGGTGGAAGGAGCAGGGCCTCCCTCCGGTGTGCAGAGGAGAGGGCCTAGGCAGTAACCCGAGTCAAGCTATGAACTCTGAGGGAGGACAGAGATCTCCCAGGGGTGGGGCCATAGTGTCAGTCCAGGAAGATCCCTGGGGGCCATGGGGATGCATAGCGAGCCTGCAGATCCGATTCTGGGTCTCAGGAGTCAGGAGGCATGCGGTAAGGAGCACGGCCTCAGGTCGGAAGGCTGGGAGGGCCCAGCTTCTGTCGGGAGTCAAGGTGAGGACCAGAGGGAGGACAGAGGGACCCTGGGCCCAGTAGGGAATCAGTCCTGGGAGGCCCTTGAGTGGGACAAGCATGACATGAGGCGTGTCCTGACTTCGGCTCTGGGTCCCAGAGACACTGAGAGCTTGTTGTAAGGAGCGGCCTTCAGATGCAGGGATGAAGGCACTGGCCATCCAGGGAGTGCAGGTGGGCAATAGAGGATAGGCCTAAGTGACCCGAAGGAACCCATCTCAGGGAATCCCTGGCCTTTGTTGCCTGATGTGCCATCCAGGATCGTTTCCCATGGTTCTCAGGGCAGCGAGGGCTTTGGTCTGAGGGAACAGGCCTGGAGACAGCAGAGAGAGGAACACAAGATGTGCTGAGGCTCAAGCTAAGATCCCTGAGGGAGGACTCAGGGAGGGACCTGGACTCCAGAACAGGGACAGCGCACTGAAACCTGCCCCTGCTGTCAGCCCTGTGAGGCGTGTTTGTGCCAAGTCCACAGGCAGTGTGTCAGGATGTCCGCATCCAGGTCTGACAGAAGCGGGGGCCATGGTTTAAAAAACGAGGGGCAGGGGCTAATGGGACTGGATGCGAGGACCCGGTGGGAGGACATGAGCGACCCTGAACCCCAGAACAGCATCAGGCCTGGGAAGCCCCTGAGCGGGAAGAGGACAAGTGGCATGTCCAGACTTCCACATCCGGGTCATAGAGCGTCTGGGGGTTCGGGTAAGAGGCAGATCAGGGTCAGCAGCAGGGAAGGTCAAATCCTCCCGAAGTCAAGGCGAGAACCCTCAGGGAGAACTGCGTGGACCCTGGACCCCAGAACAGAGTCACCGACGGGAGGCCATAGGGCAGCTGTCACACCCCCACATTTGGCCTTGGATCTCACGGATGCGTGGGGCTGTCAGAGGGGAAAGGACTGGGGACAGCACAGGGCAGTCCCGAGGGATGCAGGGTGAGCGTTGAGGACCTTAGAGCCTAAAACAGACAGTGATTTTGTTGCCCGTGGGCTCCTTCTTGGATGTCCCCCAAGCTGGGGGGAACATCTGAAGTGTTCTTGACTTCTGCACCCAGGGTCTGAGGGAGGTGAGAGCCTTGGTCTGAGGATTGTGGCCTCAGGTCAGCAGAGGGTGGAGCCCCAAGACTCTGAGGGAGGACTGAGCAGACCCCCACGCAGACACAGGGGTCCCAAATGAAGTCCTGCCCCGGTGGCCAGTCCTGCGAGGCCAGGCTGGGAGTCAAGAAAAGTAAGCACCCCACTTTCTCCCCTGGGTCTCCGCGGGGTGGTGGCGTTGTTCTGCAGGATGCATGCTGAGGATAGGAGAAGGGATAGTTCCAGCACCTGCCGAACGTAAACGTGAGCACCTTAGGGACAAAGAGTGGACTCCTGCCCCTGGACAGAGGGACCAACCCCCGATCTGAGCTCCTTGTGAATTGGGTGGGGTGCAGGGGGAGGGCGTGGATTGCTGCATCCGCACCCTTCTCTCCCAGCTCTCAGGCACGAGAGGACCATGCTGGGAGAGGTCTCAGTCAGGTCATCTGAGGAAGCCCTCCTGGGAGACACACAGGAGTCCCTGGTACTGCCAAGAATCCATGTGGGGACCCCTGAGAGAGGAGGGGCTGGGTCCGAACCCACCCCTCAGGAAAAGGAGGAGATGGCCTAGAAATCTGGCCAGGCCCTACCTGAGAACCCTGGGAACCCTGGGTGGAGCCTGTTGGGCTGAGCCCCTCCTCCTCTCCAGATCCCTGGTCTCAGGGAGGGGAGGGCCTGGGCCTGGGCCTGAGGGTCTGGACTCTAGTCAGTGGGGGAGGCAGGGACCTTGGCCCTGGCCCTGGCCCTGGTGGGGATGGAGGTGAGAAATGAGGGCATGCCTCCCACAGCAGGATCCCTAGGGACCAGGCTTGCCCTGCTACTTCTCTCAGCCATGGGGAGACAGGAAATGGTGGGCTAATTGATTTTTCCCTCTGGCGTCCTCCGGAGATGAGGCCTCAGCACAGGGCGGGTGAGAGTTTTCCCAGGCCTTCCGTGGGGTCAAGGTATCGACCAAGAGGCACACCCATCCCAGCACAGATGGAACCCCGAGCCTGGCCATCCCTGGACATCCGTGACAAGCCCTGTGGACCTTTGGCAGTTGTGGCCAGATGTGGGCCTCCTAGCTTACCTTCTGTGGAGTCTCAGGGCTGCGTGGCCTTGCTGTGATCCTTTGGCCTCAGTCCCACGTTGGGTGGGGCCCAGGCTCTGGCAGGGGAAATAGCCGCCTCTTGAGAGGCCAAGGAGGGGACCACCCAGCCTGGACTGGTGGGGACCTCACAGAGTCCGACCCAGCCCTCCTGTCTGCACCCTGAGGTGCCCCTCCCTTTCTCCTCCAGGGGCTTCAAGAACTCAGAGTCGAGGTCTCTGCCTGAGGCAGGAGTCCCTAAGGTCACAGAGCAGGGGAGGCGCAGGGGAGTGCCACAGGTCAAGGTGAGGACCCAGGGGCTTGCCCTTCCCATCCTCTCCTAAGCAGGAAGCAGCCCACTGTCAGCTCTGGGACCTCAGGCCTCTGCAGGCCGGCTGGACTCTGAGGAGCCATCCCACCTCTGTCTTCAGGTTCAGCCCGACAGGCGCCATGTCCCTGGGTCGGAGGAGTGAGCTCTGGCAGCTGGAGGAAGACCCAGTCCCGGCCCAGAGCCTGGTGGAGGCACAGCTGTCCGGGGCTGGGGAGGAGGGGGGCCCATGTCCCTCCTCCTCAGCCTCTGCCTCCTCCCAGTCCAGCCCCTCTCGCATCTCCTGCTCTGCCCTGTTTCTGGGCCCTCCGGAGGAGGGGTCTGCTGCTGGGGGCCCGAGTGCTCCCCAGAGCCCTCAGAGTGCCTGCCCCTCCCCCACTGGCCTGGCAGCCACTGCATGGGGCCAGCCCCACCATGGCTCCAGCAGCCCAGATGAGGAGGGGTCGAGCGGCTGGGAGGAGCCCGAGGAAGCCCAGCCCCTGCTCCAGGACACACTCCAGGGGAAGGCTGCTGACCTGGTGGCGTTCCTGGTGCTCAAGTATCTCACCCAGCAGCGCACCAGCCAGGCAGAGATGCTGGAGGTGGTCGGCAACGACTACCAGGACGCCTTCCCCGTGATCTTCGGCCAAGCGTCCGAGTGCATGCGGCTGGTCTTTGGCGTGGATGTGAAGGAGGTGGACCCCAGCGACCACTCCTACGTCCTGGTCACCGTCCTGGGCCTCACCTGCGGTGGGCTGCCGAGCGGTGAGCAGGGCATGCCCAAGACCGGCCTCCTGGTGGTGCTCTTGGGGGTGATCGTCCTGGAGGGCGACTGTGCCCCGGAGGAGAAGGTGTGGGAAGTGCTGGGGGTCATGGGGGTGTACGCCAGCAGGGAGCACGTCATCTACGGGGAGCCCAGGGAGCTCCTCACCAATGTCTGGGTGCAGGAAGGGTACGTGGAGTACCGGCAGGTGCCCGGCAGCGACCCTGCCCGCTACGAGTTCCTGTGGGGTCCCAGGGCCTATGCTGAAACCAGCAAGTTCCAAGTGCTGGAGTATTTGCTGCGGGTCAGTCGCGGGCCGCAGCCTTCGTCCCTGGCCCTGTGTGAAGAGTCTGTGAGCGATGAGGAAGAGGGGGCCTGAGCCCCAGGGGTGGCCAGGCCCTTTCCAGGCTTTGGTGGGGCCAACAGATTCTCCTGCGGGATGCTGGGCGGGAAGTGAGGCTGCTTGCTGGTTCTTTCCTGTTACTGTGTGTGTGTGTGTGTGTGTGTGTGTGTGTGTGTGTGTGAAGACGCAGCCCTGGGCTTTCTAAGGAGTGCAGGGCCAAGGAGGGTTGGGAGAAGAAAGCTGGGCAAGGAGCCTCCTTGGGGGGGATGGGAGGGGGCTGTTCTCTGTGATGACTCCCACATGCAGAGCTTGGTGTCCTCGAGGAAGCTCTCCAGTGGGGTTCCTAGGCATAGAAGGTTTCATCCGCTTCGGCGGCTGAGTGTGTGAGTGACATCCGCCCCCCCCCACACACACACACAACATTTGTCCTTACCCAGTTCAAGAGTTAAGAGTTTTGTCATGTCCTGGAAACCAGGTGGGACCCCTTGCCTCCTTCTTTGGGCTCTGGACCAAAATCACAGGGCATTGGTCTAAGGATGGGTTGAAAAGGTGAAAAAAGGAAGAGTGAAGTGATGGGGTCAGGAAATAGAGAAATAAAAGGGAAAGTTTGTTGGTTCTTGCTTCTGATGCTTTGCTGTCTGTCACTGTGCAAATGCTAAAGGCACACGCAGATGTGCGCTCCTGCATTGGCTTGGTTCTTCAAGAAAGGAGGAGAAACCTCCTGTCAGCGCAGAGGGAGCCCTGCTCGCCTTGATTGCCAGCCAGTGGCTGAGCTCTGCTCTCTGGAAGGCACTGTGGGTGAGCAGTGAGGACACCAGGAGAAGCAGGACACGTCCCAGGCATAGGGGACTGTGTCCAGCAGCCGCAGTGTTGGCAGGAAGGTGGGGAGGGGTGCCCTGAGCCCTGCAGAAGAAGGGGAAGCAGGGTGACGGGGTGTGGCTCCCGGGGCGAGCACTGCAGTGCAAATGCCCCTGGCCCGGCCTGGGTGTCTGGGGAGACCAGAGGGGCGCCGTGATGGCTTCTGTGCAGCTGGTCACCAGGAACCTGCGTGGTGACAGTAGCCAGACTCCACTCTCTGCCTCCCTGTTAAGGAAGTGGTGGGGTGGGTGCGAGACTGGTTGTGAGGCGGACAGGCTCCAACCCTGCCTGCCTGAGTCCAGGTAAGGAGACCAGGGAGGACCGGGGGACCCCGGCCCTGCCCGTTCCCCTCTCCTCCCCCACCTACCCCCTCGCCGGAACCCATCGCCGCCCGACGTGCTGGCGGCCCTAGGGGACCCCTTCCTAAGGGGTCCGGAAGTGACGAGCTCCGACTTCCGCCTCAGAGCTCTGAGAGCGGCGACGACCTCCGCGTGAGGGAGGCGGGATCTTGGTCAGCTGAGGCGAGGCGTGCAGGTAGACCCACCCGTGAGGGAGCACACTGGGGGTGGGGGTGGGGGTGGGGGGTAGGGCGCCCAGGAGCCAGGTGGCCCCTGCCGGTAGCCCCGAGAAACCGCGGGCAGGGGCAGCGTCGTCCGGCTGCACCCCTCCCGCCGGGGCCCAGGACAGTGGCCACAGGTCCCCAGAGGGACGGGCCCAGGCCCTCCCTGGAGCGGGTGGTGGGACCTGAGGGAGAACTGTGCGGCCCACCCTCCCCCGCTTCGGTCCAGGCACTGGGTTCCTGGCGCGGCCGGGCCCTGGGGGTCCCTAGGGAGGGTGGCCACAGAGGGCGTCTGGTGAAATGCACCTCGGGGGTCTGAGGGAGCTTAGGACCTTGGTCAGAGCGGAAGGATGCCAGGTCGGGAAGGGGCAGGGGCAGAGGCAGGCCCAGGGAGTCCAGGTAGGGACCGCGTGGGGACGGATCGGGGGCAGGACCCACGGACATAGAAGCCGGGGACAGAGGGGACCTCAGCGCGGTCGGGCCCCAGGGTCAGACCGGGAAGGCCCCTGGGAGGGATAGGGACACATGGCCGATGGGGCGGGACTGGTGCATCCAGGTCTCCGGAGAGACTGGGGGCCTTGGTGGAAGGACCAGGGACTCCCTCAGGTGGGCAAGGGGAGGACCCAGGTCCTACTGGGCGTCGTGGTGAGGATACAGAGGGAGGACTGCGGGACACTAGACACCAGCAGTCAGGGAAGGTCCACCGGGGGGGGGGAGGGGAAGGTGGGTCCACGTGGTGAGTCAGGAGTTCCACATACGGGTCTCTGAGAGACTAAAGGCCTGATGGAAGGAGCGGATGCTCAGGTAGGCAGAAGGGAGGGCCCAGGTCCTGCTGGGCATCGTGGTGAGGATGCAGAGGGAGGACTGCAGGTCGCTGGACCCCAGCAGAGTCAGTCATAGAAGATACATGGGCGGGCGGCGGCGGGGGCAATGCGCGGGGGGGGGGGGGGCGCGGATGGGAACACGTGGTGAGTCTGGACTTCCGCATACGGGTCTCTGAGAGATTAAACGCCTGATGGAGGGAGCCAAAGCTCAGGTGGGCAGAGGGGAGGGTCCTGGCGCGAATCGAGAGGAGACCAGGGATGAACCATAATGGAGGACAGAGGGGACCCTGGCAGAAGTCCGCCTAGGATGGCAGTCTAGGGAGCCTACCGGGCGGGATGGAACACGCCGCCACTGGGGCCGGACTTCGGCAACGTGGTCTCCTGAGAGAATGGGGGCCTCGGAGGAAGAAGTCTGTCTTCCATCCGGTGGACAGAGGGGAGGGCCCAGGTCCTGCTGGGCTTCAATGTGAGGATGCAGAGGGAGGACTGAGAGACCCTGGTTCCTAGCACAGGGTTTCTATGAAGGCCCCTGGTGCGGGATGGGAAAACGTGGTGAGTCTTGACTTCTGCATCTGGGTGTCCGAGTGATAAAGGGCCTGTCGTAAGGAGCAGATCTCAGGTCTTTAGAGGCGAGGGCCCAGGCGCTTATGGGAGTCAAGGTATGAACCCTGAGGGAGGACAGAGGGGAACTCACAGAGGTCAGGCCCTAGTGTCAGTCCAGGAAGGCCCCTGGGCGCGATGGGGAAACGAGGCCAGTGTGGCTGGACTGGTGCATCCGGGTCTCCCGAGAGACTGGGGACCTGGTGAAAGGAGCCAATGCTCAGGTGGGCAGAGGGGAGACCCCATGGCCTGCTGGGCTTCATGCTGAGGATGCAGAGGGAAGACTGAAGGACGCTGGACCCCAGCACAGAGGCAGTGAGGGAAGGTCCGTGCAGGGGGGATTGGAGGTGGTGAGTCAGGACTTTTGCATCCCCAGTGTCAGAGACCCTGGGGGCCTGGGTGGAAGGAGCAGGGCCTCCCTCCGGTGTGCAGAGGAGAGGGCCTAGGCAGTAACCCGAGTCAAGCTATGAACTCTGAGGGAGGACAGAGATCTCCCAGGGGTGGGGCCATAGTGTCAGTCCAGGAAGATCCCTGGGGGCCATGGGGATGCATAGCGAGCCTGCAGATCCGATTCTGGGTCTCAGGAGTCAGGAGGCATGCGGTAAGGAGCACGGCCTCAGGTCGGAAGGCTGGGAGGGCCCAGCTTCTGTCGGGAGTCAAGGTGAGGACCAGAGGGAGGACAGAGGGACCCTGGGCCCAGTAGGGAATCAGTCCTGGGAGGCCCTTGAGTGGGACAAGCATGACATGAGGCGTGTCCTGACTTCGGCTCTGGGTCCCAGAGACACTGAGAGCTTGTTGTAAGGAGCGGCCTTCAGATGCAGGGATGAAGGCACTGGCCATCCAGGGAGTGCAGGTGGGCAATAGAGGACAGGCCTAAGTGACCCGAAGGAACCCATCTCAGGGAATCCCTGGCCTTTGTTGCCTGATGTGCCATCCAGGATCGTTTCCCATGGTTCTCAGGGCAGCGAGGGCTTTGGTCTGAGGGAACAGGCCTGGAGACAGCAGAGAGAGGAACACAAGATGTGCTGAGGCTCAAGCTAAGATCCCTGAGGGAGGACTCAGGGAGGGACCTGGACTCCAGAACAGGGACAGCGCACTGAAACCTGCCCCTGCTGTCAGCCCTGTGAGGCGTGTTTGTGCCAAGTCCACAGGCAGTGTGTCAGGATGTCCGCATCCAGGTCTGACAGAAGCGGGGGCCATGGTTTAAAAAACGAGGGGCAGGGGCTAATGGGACTGGATGCGAGGACCCGGTGGGAGGACATGAGCGACCCTGAACCCCAGAACAGCATCAGGCCTGGGAAGCCCCTGAGCGGGAAGAGGACAAGTGGCATGTCCAGACTTCCACATCCGGGTCATAGAGCGTCTGGGGGTTCGGGTAAGAGGCAGATCAGGGTCAGCAGCAGGGAAGGTCAAATCCTCCCGAAGTCAAGGCGAGAACCCTCAGGGAGAACTGCGTGGACCCTGGACCCCAGAACAGAGTCACCGACGGGAGGCCATAGGGCAGCTGTCACACCCCCACATTTGGCCTTGGATCTCACGGATGCGTGGGGCTGTCAGAGGGGAAAGGACTGGGGACAGCACAGGGCAGTCCCGAGGGATGCAGGGTGAGCGTTGAGGACCTTAGAGCCTAAAACAGACAGTGATTTTGTTGCCCGTGGGCTCCTTCTTGGATGTCCCCCAAGCTGGGGGGAACATCTGAAGTGTTCTTGACTTCTGCACCCAGGGTCTGAGGGAGGTGAGAGCCTTGGTCTGAGGATTGTGGCCTCAGGTCAGCAGAGGGTGGAGCCCCAAGACTCTGAGGGAGGACTGAGCAGACCCCCACGCAGACACAGGGGTCCCAAATGAAGTCCTGCCCCGGTGGCCAGTCCTGCGAGGCCAGGCTGGGAGTCAAGAAAAGTAAGCACCCCACTTTCTCCCCTGGGTCTCCGCGGGGTGGTGGCGTTGTTCTGCAGGATGCATGCTGAGGATAGGAGAAGGGATAGTTCCAGCACCTGCCGAACGTAAACGTGAGCACCTTAGGGACAAAGAGTGGACTCCTGCCCCTGGACAGAGGGACCAACCCCCGATCTGAGCTCCTTGTGAATTGGGTGGGGTGCAGGGGGAGGGCGTGGATTGCTGCGTCCGCACCCTTCTCTCCCAGCTCTCAGGCACGAGAGGACCATGCTGGGAGAGGTCTCAGTCAGGTCATCTGAGGAAGCCCTCCTGGGAGACACACAGGAGTCCCTGGTACTGCCAAGAATCCATGTGGGGACCCCTGAGAGAGGAGGGGCTGGGTCCGAACCCACCCCTCAGGAAAAGGAGGAGATGGCCTAGAAATCTGGCCAGGCCCTACCTGAGAACCCTGGGAACCCTGGGTGGAGCCTGTTGGGCTGAGCCCCTCCTCCTCTCCAGATCCCTGGTCTCAGGGAGGGGAGGGCCTGGGCCTGGGCCTGAGGGTCTGGACTCTAGTCAGTGGGGGAGGCAGGGACCTTGGCCCTGGCCCTGGCCCTGGTGGGGATGGAGGTGAGAAATGAGGGCATGCCTCCCACAGCAGGATCCCTAGGGACCAGGCTTGCCCTGCTACTTCTCTCAGCCATGGGGAGACAGGAAATGGTGGGCTAATTGATTTTTCCCTCTGGCGTCCTCCGGAGATGAGGCCTCAGCACAGGGCGGGTGAGAGTTTTCCCAGGCCTTCCGTGGGGTCAAGGTATCGACCAAGAGGCACACCCATCCCAGCACAGATGGAACCCCGAGCCTGGCCATCCCTGGACATCCGTGACAAGCCCTGTGGACCTTTGGCAGTTGTGGCCAGATGTGGGCCTCCTAGCTTACCTTCTGTGGAGTCTCAGGGCTGCGTGGCCTTGCTGTGATCCTTTGGCCTCAGTCCCACGTTGGGTGGGGCCCAGGCTCTGGCAGGGGAAATAGCCGCCTCTTGAGAGGCCAAGGAGGGGACCACCCAGCCTGGACTGGTGGGGACCTCACAGAGTCCGACCCAGCCCTCCTGTCTGCACCCTGAGGTGCCCCTCCCTTTCTCCTCCAGGGGCTTCAAGAACTCAGAGTCGAGGTCTCTGCCTGAGGCAGGAGTCCCTAAGGTCACAGAGCAGGGGAGGCGCAGGGGAGTGCCACAGGTCAAGGTGAGGACCCAGGGGCTTGCCCTTCCCATCCTCTCCTAAGCAGGAAGCAGCCCACTGTCAGCTCTGGGACCTCAGGCCTCTGCAGGCCGGCTGGACTCTGAGGAGCCATCCCACCTCTGTCTTCAGGTTCAGCCCGACAGGCGCCATGTCCCTGGGTCGGAGGAGTGAGCTCTGGCAGCTGGAGGAAGACCCAGTCCCGGCCCAGAGCCTGGTGGAGGCACAGCTGTCCGGGGCTGGGGAGGAGGGGGGCCCATGTCCCTCCTCCTCAGCCTCTGCCTCCTCCCAGTCCAGCCCCTCTCGCATCTCCTGCTCTGCCCTGTTTCTGGGCCCTCCGGAGGAGGGGTCTGCTGCTGGGGGCCCGAGTGCTCCCCAGAGCCCTCAGAGTGCCTGCCCCTCCCCCACTGGCCTGGCAGCCACTGCATGGGGCCAGCCCCACCATGGCTCCAGCAGCCCAGATGAGGAGGGGTCGAGCGGCTGGGAGGAGCCCGAGGAAGCCCAGCCCCTGCTCCAGGACACACTCCAGGGGAAGGCTGCTGACCTGGTGGCGTTCCTGGTGCTCAAGTATCTCACCCAGCAGCGCACCAGCCAGGCAGAGATGCTGGAGGTGGTCGGCAACGACTACCAGGACGCCTTCCCCGTGATCTTCGGCCAAGCGTCCGAGTGCATGCGGCTGGTCTTTGGCGTGGATGTGAAGGAGGTGGACCCCAGCGACCACTCCTACGTCCTGGTCACCGTCCTGGGCCTCACCTGCGGTGGGCTGCCGAGCGGTGAGCAGGGCATGCCCAAGACCGGCCTCCTGGTGGTGCTCTTGGGGGTGATCGTCCTGGAGGGCGACTGTGCCCCGGAGGAGAAGGTGTGGGAAGTGCTGGGGGTCATGGGGGTGTACGCCAGCAGGGAGCACGTCATCTACGGGGAGCCCAGGGAGCTCCTCACCAATGTCTGGGTGCAGGAAGGGTACGTGGAGTACCGGCAGGTGCCCGGCAGCGACCCTGCCCGCTACGAGTTCCTGTGGGGTCCCAGGGCCTATGCTGAAACCAGCAAGTTCCAAGTGCTGGAGTATTTGCTGCGGGTCAGTCGCGGGCCGCAGCCTTCGTCCCTGGCCCTGTGTGAAGAGTCTGTGAGCGATGAGGAAGAGGGGGCCTGAGCCCCAGGGGTGGCCAGGCCCTTTCCAGGCTTTGGTGGGGCCAACAGATTCTCCTGCGGGATGCTGGGCGGGAAGTGAGGCTGCTTGCTGGTTCTTTCCTGTTACTGTGTGTGTGTGTGTGTGTGTGTGTGTGTGTGTGTGTGTGTGTGAAGACGCAGCCCTGGGCTTTCTAAGGAGTGCAGGGCCAAGGAGGGTTGGGAGAAGAAAGCTGGGCAAGGAGCCTCCTTGGGGGGGATGGGAGGGGGCTGTTCTCTGTGATGACTCCCACATGCAGAGCTTGGTGTCCTCGAGGAAGCTCTCCAGTGGGGTTCCTAGGCATAGAAGGTTTCATCCGCTTCGGCGGCTGAGTGTGTGAGTGACATCCGCCCCCCCCCACACACACACACAACATTTGTCCTTACCCAGTTCAAGAGTTAAGAGTTTTGTCATGTCCTGGAAACCAGGTGGGACCCCTTGCCTCCTTCTTTGGGCTCTGGACCAAAATCACAGGGCATTGGTCTAAGGATGGGTTGAAAAGGTGAAAAAAGGAAGAGTGAAGTGATGGGGTCAGGAAATAGAGAAATAAAAGGGAAAGTTTGTTGGTTCTTGCTTCTGATGCTTTGCTGTCTGTCACTGTGCAAATGCTAAAGGCACACGCAGATGTGCGCTCCTGCATTGGCTTGGTTCTTCAAGAAAGGAGGAGAAACCTCCTGTCAGCGCAGAGGGAGCCCTGCTCGCCTTGATTGCCAGCCAGTGGCTGAGCTCTGCTCTCTGGAAGGCACTGTGGGTGAGCAGTGAGGACACCAGGAGAAGCAGGACACGTCCCAGGCATAGGGGACTGTGTCCAGCAGCCGCAGTGTTGGCAGGAAGGTGGGGAGGGGTGCCCTGAGCCCTGCAGAAGAAGGGGAAGCAGGGTGACGGGGTGTGGCTCCCGGGGCGAGCACTGCAGTGCAAATGCCCCTGGCCCGGCCTGGGTGTCTGGGGAGACCAGAGGGGCGCCGTGATGGCTTCTGTGCAGCTGGTCACCAGGAACCTGCGTGGTGACAGTAGCCAGACTCCACTCTCTGCCTCCCTGTTAAGGAAGTGGTGGGGTGGGTGCGAGACTGGTTGTGAGGCGGACAGGCTCCAACCCTGCCTGCCTGAGTCCAGGTAAGGAGACCAGGGAGGACCGGGGGACCCCGGCCCTGCCCGTTCCCCTCTCCTCCCCCACCTACCCCCTCGCCGGAACCCATCGCCGCCCGACGTGCTGGCGGCCCTAGGGGACCCCTTCCTAAGGGGTCCGGAAGTGACGAGGAGCTCCGACTTCCGCCTCAGAGCTCTGAGAGCGGCGACGACCTCCGCGTGAGGGAGGCGGGATCTTGGTCAGCTGAGGCGAGGCGTGCAGGTAGACCCACCCGTGAGGGAGCACACTGGGGGTGGGGGTGGGGGTGGGGCGCCCAGGAGCCAGGTGGCCCCTGCCGGTAGCCCCGAAAGACCGCGGGCAGGGGCAGCGTCGTCCGGCTGCGCCCCTCCCGCCGGGGCCCAGGACAGAGGCCACAGGTCCCCAGAGGGACGGGCCCAGGCCCTCCCTGGAGCGGGTGGTGGGACCTGAGGGAGAACTGTGCGGCCCACCCTCCCCCGCTTCGGTCCAGGCACTGGGTTCCTGGCGCGGCCGGGCCCTGGGGGTCCCTAGGGAGGGTGGCCACAGAGGGCGTCTGGTGAAATGCACCTCGGAGGTCTGAGGGAGCTTAGGACCTTGGTCAGAGCGGAAGGATGCCAGGTCGGGAAGGGGCAGGGGCAGAGGCAGGCCCAGGGAGTCCAGGTAGGGACCGCGTGGGGACGGATCGGGGGCAGGACCCACGGACATAGAAGCCGGGGACAGAGGGGACCTCAGCGCGGTCGGGCCCCAGGGTCAGACCGGGAAGGCCCCTGGGAGGGATAGGGACACATGGCCGATGGGGCGGGACTGGTGCATCCAGGTCTCCCGAGAGAATGGGGGCCTTGGTGGAAGGACCAGGGACTCCCTCAGGTGGGCAAGGGGAGTACCCAGGTCCTACTGGGCGTCGTGGTGAGGATACAGAGGGAGGACTGCGGGACACTAGACACCAGCAGTCAGGGAAGGTCCACCCGGGGGGGGGGAGGGGAAGGTGGATCCACGTGGTGAGTCAGGAGTTCCACATACGGGTATCTGAGAGACTAAAGGCCTGATGGAAGGAGCGGATGCTCAGGTAGGCAGAAGGGAGGGCCCAGGTCCTGCTGGGCATCGTGGTGAGGATGCAGAGGGAGGACTGCAGGTCGCTGGACCCCAGCAGAGTCAGTCATAGAAGATACATGGGCGGGCGGGGGCGGGGGCAATGCGCGGGGGGGGGGGGGGGCTCGGATGGGAACACGTGGTGAGTCTGGACTTCCGCATACGGGTCTCTGAGAGATTAAACGCCTGATGGAGGGAGCCAAAGCTCAGGTGGGCAGAGGGGAGGGTCCTGGCGCGAATCGAGAGGAGACCAGGGATGAACCATAACGGAGGACAGAGGGGACCCTGGCAGAAGTCCGCCTAGGATGGCAGTCTAGGGAGCCTACCGGGCGGGATGGGAACACGCCGCCACTGGGGCCGGACTTTGGCAACGTGGTCTCCTGAGAGAATGGGGGCCTCGGAGGAAGAAGTCTGTCTTCCATCCGGTGGACAGAGGGGAGGGCCTAGGTCCTGCTGCTCTTCAATGTGAGGATGCAGAGGGAGGACTGAGAGACCCTGGTTCCTAGCACAGGGTTTCTATGAAGGCCCCTGGTGCGGGATGGGAACACGTGGTGAGTCTTGACTTCTGCATCTGGGTGTCCGAGTGATAAAGGGCCTGTCGTAAGGAGCAGATCTCAGGTCTTTAGAGGCGAGGGCCCAGGCGCTTATGGGCGTCAAGGTATGAACCCTGAGGGAGGACAGAGGGGAACTCACAGAGGTCAGGCCCTAGTGTCAGTCCAGGAAGGCCCCTGGGCGCGATGGGGAAACGAGGCCAGTGTGGCTGGACTGGTGCATCCGGGTCTCCCGAGAGACTGGGGACCTGGTGAAAGGAGCCAATGCTCAGGTGGGCAGAGGGGAGACCCCATGGCCTGCTGGGCTTCATGCTGAGGATGCAGAGGGAAGACTGAAGGACGCTGGACCCCAGCACAGAGGCAGTGAGGGAAGGTCCGTGCAGGGGGGATTGGAGGTGGTGAGTCAGGACTTTTGCATCCCCAGTGTCAGAGACCCTGGGGGCCTGGGTGGAAGGAGCAGGGCCTCCCTCCGGTGTGCAGAGGAGAGGGCCTAGGCAGTAACCCGAGTCAAGCTATGAACTCTGAGGGAGGACAGAGGAGATCTCCCAGGGGTGGGGCCATAGTGTCAGTCCAGGAAGATCCCTGGGGGCCATGGGGATGCATAGCGAGCCTGCAGATCCGATTCTGGGTCTCAGGAGTCAGGAGGCGTGCGGTAAGGAGCACGGCCTCAGGTCGGAAGGCTGGGAGGGCCCAGCTTCTGTTGGGAGTCAAGGTGAGGACCAGAGGGAGGACAGAGGGACCCTGGGCCCAGTAGGGAATCAGTCCTGGGAGGCCCTTGAGTGGGACAAGCATGACATGAGGCATGTCCTGACTTCGGCTCTGGGTCCCAGAGACACTGAGAGCTTGTTGTAAGGAGCGGCCTTCAGATGCAGGGATGAAGGCACTGGCCATCCAGGGAGTGCAGGTGGGCAATAGAGGACAGGCCTAAGTGACCCGAAGGAACCCATCTCAGGGAATCCCTGGCCTTTGTTGCCTGATGTGCCATCCAGGATCGTTTCCCATGGTTCTCAGGGCAGCGAGGGCTTTGGTCTGAGGGAACAGGCCTGGAGACAGCAGAGAGAGGAACACAAGATGTGCTGAGGCTCAAGCTAAGATCCCTGAGGGAGGACTCAGGGAGGGACCTGGACTCCAGAACAGGGACAGCGCACTGAAACCTGCCCCTGCTGTCAGCCCTGTGAGGCGTGTTTGTGCCAAGTCCACAGGCAGTGTGTCAGGACGTCCGCATCCAGGTCTGACAGAAGCGGGGGCCATGGTTTAAAAAACGAGGGGCAGGGGCTAATGGGACTGGATGCGAGGACCCGGTGGGAGGACATGAGCGACCCTGAACCCCAGAACAGCATCAGGCCTGGGAAGCCCCTGAGCGGGAAGAGGACAAGTGGCATGTCCAGACTTCCACATCCGGGTCATAGAGCGTCTGGGGGTTCGGGTAAGAGGCAGATCAGGGTCAGCAGCAGGGAAGGTCAAATCCTCCCGAAGTCAAGGCGAGAACCCTCAGGGAGAACTGCGTGGACCCTGGACCCCAGAACAGAGTCACCGACGGGAGGCCATAGGGCAGCTGTCGCACCCCCACATTTGGCCTTGGATCTCACGGATGCGTGGGGCTGTCAGAGGGGAAAGGACTGGGGACAGCACAGGGCAGTCCCCGAGGGATGCAGGGTGAGCGTTGAGGACCTTAGAGCCTAAAACAGACAGTGATTTTGTTGCCCGTGGGCTCCTTCTTGGATGTCCCCCAAGCTGGGGGGAACATCTGAAGTGTTCTTGACTTCTGCACCCAGGGTCTGAGGGAGGTGAGAGCCTTGGTCTGAGGATTGTGGCCTCAGGTCAGCAGAGGGTGGAGCCCCAAGACTCTGAGGGAGGACTGAGCAGACCCCCACGCAGACACAGGGGTCCCAAATGAAGTCCTGCCCCGGTGGCCAGTCCTGCGAGGCCAGGCTGGGAGTCAAGAAAAGTAAGCACCCCACTTTCTCCCCTGGGTCTCCGCGGGGTGGTGGCGTTGTTCTGCAGGATGCATGCTGAGGATAGGAGAAGGGATAGTTCCAGCACCTGCCGAACGTAAACGTGAGCACCTTAGGGACAAAGAGTGGACTCCTGCCCCTGGACAGAGGGACCAACCCCCGATCTGAGCTCCTTGTGAATTGGGTGGGGTGCAGGGGGAGGGCGTGGATTGCTGCGTCCGCACCCTTCTCTCCCAGCTCTCAGGCACGAGAGGACCATGCTGGGAGAGGTCTCAGTCAGGTCATCTGAGGAAGCCCTCCTGGGAGACACACAGGAGTCCCTGGTACTGCCAAGAATCCATGTGGGGACCCCTGAGAGAGGAGGGGCTGGGTCCGAACCCACCCCTCAGGAAAAGGAGGAGATGGCCTAGAAATCTGGCCAGGCCCTACCTGAGAACCCTGGGAACCCTGGGTGGAGCCTGTTGGGCTGAGCCCCTCCTCCTCTCCAGATCCCTGGTCTCAGGGAGGGGAGGGCCTGGGCCTGGGCCTGAGGGTCTGGACTCTAGTCAGTGGGGGAGGCAGGGACCTTGGCCCTGGCCCTGGCCCTGGTGGGGATGGAGGTGAGAAATGAGGGCATGCCTCCCACAGCAGGATCCCTAGGGACCAGGCTTGCCCTGCTACTTCTCTCAGCCATGGGGAGACAGGAAATGGTGGGCTAATTGATTTTTCCCTCTGGCGTCCTCTGGAGATGAGGCCTCAGCACAGGGCGGGTGAGAGTTTTCCCAGGCCTTCCGTGGGGTCAAGGTATCGACCAAGAGGCACACCCATCCCAGCACAGATGGAACCCCGAGCCTGGCCATCCCTGGACATCCGTGACAAGCCCTGTGGACCTTTGGCAGTTGTGGCCAGATGTGGGCCTCCTAGCTTACCTTCTGTGGAGTCTCAGGGCTGCGTGGCCTTGCTGTGATCCTTTGGCCTCAGTCCCACGTTGGGTGGGGCCCAGGCTCTGGCAGGGGAAATAGCCGCCTCTTGAGAGGCCAAGGAGGGGACCACCCAGCCTGGACTGGTGGGGACCTCACAGAGTCCGACCCAGCCCTCCTGTCTGCACCCTGAGGTGCCCCTCCCTTTCTCCTCCAGGGGCTTCAAGAACTCAGAGTCGAGGTCTCTGCCTGAGGCAGGAGTCCCTAAGGTCACAGAGCAGGGGAGGCGCAGGGGAGTGCCACAGGTCAAGGTGAGGACCCAGGGGCTTGCCCTTCCCATCCTCTCCTAAGCAGGAAGCAGCCCACTGTCAGCTCTGGGACCTCAGGCCTCTGCAGGCCGGCTGGACTCTGAGGAGCCATCCCACCTCTGTCTTCAGGTTCAGCCCGACAGGCGCCATGTCCCTGGGTCGGAGGAGTGAGCTCTGGCAGCTGGAGGAAGACCCAGTCCCGGCCCAGAGCCTGGTGGAGGCACAGCTGTCCGGGGCTGGGGAGGAGGGGGGCCCATGTCCCTCCTCCTCAGCCTCTGCCTCCTCCCAGTCCAGCCCCTCTCGCATCTCCTGCTCTGCCCTGTTTCTGGGCCCTCCGGAGGAGGGGTCTGCTGCTGGGGGCCCGAGTGCTCCCCAGAGCCCTCAGAGTGCCTGCCCCTCCCCCACTGGCCTGGCAGCCACTGCATGGGGCCAGCCCCACCATGGCTCCAGCAGCCCAGATGAGGAGGGGTCGAGCGGCTGGGAGGAGCCCGAGGAAGCCCAGCCCCTGCTCCAGGACACACTCCAGGGGAAGGCTGCTGACCTGGTGGCGTTCCTGGTGCTCAAGTATCTCACCCAGCAGCGCACCAGCCAGGCAGAGATGCTGGAGGTGGTCGGCAACGACTACCAGGACGCCTTCCCCGTGATCTTCGGCCAAGCGTCCGAGTGCATGCGGCTGGTCTTTGGCGTGGATGTGAAGGAGGTGGACCCCAGCGACCACTCCTACGTCCTGGTCACCGTCCTGGGCCTCACCTGCGGTGGGCTGCCGAGCGGTGAGCAGGGCATGCCCAAGACCGGCCTCCTGGTGGTGCTCTTGGGGGTGATCGTCCTGGAGGGCGACTGTGCCCCGGAGGAGAAGGTGTGGGAAGTGCTGGGGGTCATGGGGGTGTACGCCAGCAGGGAGCACGTCATCTACGGGGAGCCCAGGGAGCTCCTCACCAATGTCTGGGTGCAGGAAGGGTACGTGGAGTACCGGCAGGTGCCCGGCAGCGACCCTGCCCGCTACGAGTTCCTGTGGGGTCCCAGGGCCTATGCTGAAACCAGCAAGTTCCAAGTGCTGGAGTATTTGCTGCGGGTCAGTCGCGGGCAGCAGCCTTCGTCCCTGGCCCTGTGTGAAGAGTCTGTGAGCGATGAGGAAGAGGGGGCCTGAGCCCCAGGGGTGGCCAGGCCCTTTCCAGGCTTTGGTGGGGCCAACAGATTCTCCTGCGGGATGCTGGGCGGGAAGTGAGGCTGCTTGCTGGTTCTTTCCTGTTACTGTGTGTGTGTGTGTGTGTGTGTGTGTGTGTGTGTGTGTGTGAAGACGCAGCCCTGGGCTTTCTAAGGAGTGCAGGGCCAAGGAGGGTTGGGAGAAGAAAGCTGGGCAAGGAGCCTCCTTGGGGGGGATGGGAGGGGGCTGTTCTCTGTGATGACTCCCACATGCAGAGCTTGGTGTCCTCGAGGAAGCTCTCCAGTGGGGTTCCTAGGCATAGAAGGTTTCATCCGCTTCGGCGGCTGAGTGTGTGAGTGACATCCGCCCCCCCCCCCACACACACAGCATTTGTCCTCACCCAGTTCAAGAGTTAAGAGTTTTGTCATGTCCTGGAAACCAGGTGGGACCCCTTGCCTCCTTCTTTGGGCTCTGGACCAAAATCACAGGGCATCGGTCTAAGGATGGGTTGAAAAGGTGAAAAAAGGAAGAGTGAAGTGATGGGGTCAGGAAATAGAGAAATAAAAGGGAAAGTTTGTTGGTTCTTGCTTCTGATGCTTTGCTGTCTGTCACTGTGCAAATGCTAAAGGCACACGCAGATGTGCGCTCCTGCATTGGCTTGGTTCTTCAAGAAAGGAGGAGAAACCTCCTGTCAGCGCAGAGGGAGCCCTGCTCGCCTTGATTGCCAGCCAGTGGCTGAGCTCTGCTCTCTGGAAGGCACTGTGGGTGAGCAGTGAGGACACCAGGAGAAGCAGGACACGTCCCAGGCATAGGGGACTGTGTCCAGCAGCCGCAGTGTTGGCAGGAAGGTGGGGAGGGGTGCCCTGAGCCCTGCAGAAGAAGGGGAAGCAGGGTGACGGGGTGTGGCTCCCGGGGCGAGCACTGCAGTGCAAATGCCCCTGGCCCGGCCTGGGTGTCTGGGGAGACCAGAGGGGCGCCGTGATGGCTTCTGTGCAGCTGGTCACCAGGAACCTGCGTGGTGACAGTAGCCAGACTCCACTCTCTGCCTCCCTGTTAAGGAAGTGGTGGGGTGGGTGCGAGACTGGTTGTGAGGCGGACAGGCTCCAACCCTGCCTGCCTGAGTCCAGGTAAGGAGACCAGGGAGGACCGGGGGACCCCGGCCCTGCCCGTTCCCCTCTCCTCCCCCACCTACCCCCTCGCCGGAACCCATCGCCGCCCGACGTGCTGGCGGCCCTAGGGGACCCCTTCCTAAGGGGTCCGGAAGTGACGAGCTCCGACTTCCGCCTCAGAGCTCTGAGAGCGGCGACGACCTCCGCGTGAGGGAGGCGGGATCTTGGTCAGCTGAGGCGAGGCGTGCAGGTAGACCCACCCGTGAGGGAGCACACTGGGGGTGGGGGTGGGGGTGGGTTGGGGTGCCCAGGAGCCAGGTGGCCCCTGCCGGTAGCCCCGAGAGACCGCGGGCAGGGGCAGCGTCGTCCGGCTGCGCCCCTCCCGCCGGGGCCCAGGACAGTGGCCACAGGTCCCCAGAGGGACGGGCCCAGGCCCTCCCTGGAGCGGGTGGTGGGACCTGAGGGAGAACTGTGCGGCCCACCCTCCCCCGCTTCGGTCCAGGCACTGGGTTCCTGGCGCGGCCGGGCCCTGGGGGTCCCTAGGGAGGGTGGCCACAGAGGGCGTCTGGTGAAATGCACCTCGGGGGTCTGAGGGAGCTTAGGACCTTGGTCAGAGCGGAAGGATGCCAGGTCGGGAAGGGGCAGGGGCAGAGGCAGGCCCAGGGAGTCCAGGTAGGGACCGCGTGGGGACGGATCGGGGGCAGGACCCACGGACATAGAAGCCGGGGACAGAGGGGACCTCAGCGCGGTCGGGCCCCAGGGTCAGACCGGGAAGGCCCCTGGGAGGGATAGGGACACATGGCCGATGGGGCGGGACTGGTGCATCCAGGTCTCCCGAGAGACTGGGGGCCTTGGTGGAAGGACCAGGGACTCCCTCAGGTGGGCAAGGGGAGTACCCAGGTCCTACTGGGCGTCGTGGTGAGGATACAGAGGGAGGACTGCGGGACACTAGACACCAGCAGTCAGGGAAGGTCCACGGGGGGGGGGAGGGGAAGGTGGGTCCACGTGGTGAGTCAGGATTCCACATACGGGTCTCTGAGAGATTAAACGCCTGATGGAGGGAGCCAAAGCTCAGGTGGGCAGAGGGGAGGGTCCTGGCGCGAATCGAGAGGAGACCAGGGATGAACCATAACGGAGGACAGAGGGGACCCTGGCAGAAGTCCGCCTAGGATGGCAGTCTAGGGAGCCTACCGGGCGGGATGGGAACACGCCGCCACTGGGGCCGGACTTCGGCAACGTGGTCTCCTGAGAGAATGGGGGCCTCGGAGGAAGAAGTCTGTCTTCCATCCGGTGGACAGAGGGGAGGGCCCAGGTCCTGCTGCTCTTCAATGTGAGGATGCAGAGGGAGGACTGAGAGACCCTGGTTCCTAGCACAGG
This sequence comes from Ursus americanus, assembly GCF_024610735.1. Lineage (NCBI taxonomy): Eukaryota > Metazoa > Chordata > Mammalia > Carnivora > Ursidae > Ursus > Ursus americanus. Next base: position 46,821 of record NW_028273750.1, on the reverse strand, counting down.
GTTTCTATGAAGGCCCCTGGTGCGGGATGGGAACACGTGGTGAGTCTTGACTTCTGCATCTGGGTGTCCGAGTGATAAAGGGCCTGTCGTAAGGAGCAGATCTCAGGTCTTTAGAGGCGAGGGCCCAGGCGCTTATGGGCGTCAAGGTATGAACCCTGAGGGAGGACAGAGGGGAACTCACAGAGGTCAGGCCCTAGTGTCAGTCCAGGAAGGCCCCTGGGCGCGATGGGGAAACGAGGCCAGTGTGGCTGGACTGGTGCATCCGGGTCTCCCGAGAGACTGGGGACCTGGTGAAAGGAGCCAATGCTCAGGTGGGCAGAGGGGAGACCCCATGGCCTGCTGGGCTTCATGCTGAGGATGCAGAGGGAAGACTGAAGGACGCTGGACCCCAGCACAGAGGCAGTGAGGGAAGGTCCGTGCAGGGGGGATTGGAGGTGGTGAGTCAGGACTTTTGCATCCCCAGTGTCAGAGACCCTGGGGGCCTGGGTGGAAGGAGCAGGGCCTCCCTCCGGTGTGCAGAGGAGAGGGCCTAGGCAGTAACCCGAGTCAAGCTATGAACTCTGAGGGAGGACAGAGGAGATCTCCCAGGGGTGGGGCCATAGTGTCAGTCCAGGAAGATCCCTGGGGGCCATGGGGATGCATAGCGAGCCTGCAGATCCGATTCTGGGTCTCAGGAGTCAGGAGGCGTGCGGTAAGGAGCACGGCCTCAGGTCGGAAGGCTGGGAGGGCCCAGCTTCTGTCGGGAGTCAAGGTGAGGACCAGAGGGAGGACAGAGGGACCCTGGGCCCAGTAGGGAATCAGTCCTGGGAGGCCCTTGAGTGGGACAAGCATGACATGAGGCGTGTCCTGACTTCGGCTCTGGGTCCCAGAGACACTGAGAGCTTGTTGTAAGGAGCGGCCTTCAGATGCAGGGATGAAGGCACTGGCCATCCAGGGAGTGCAGGTGGGCAATAGAGGACAAGCCGAAGTGACCCGAAGGAACCCATCTCAGGGAATCCCTGGCCTTTGTTGCCTGATGTGCCATCCAGGATCGTTTCCCATGGTTCTCAGGGCAGCGAGGGCTTTGGTCTGAGGGAACAGGCCTGGAGACAGCAGAGAGAGGAACACAAGATGTGCTGAGGCTCAAGCTAAGATCCCTGAGGGAGGACTCAGGGAGGGACCTGGACTCCAGAACAGGGACAGCGCACTGAAACCTGCCCCTGCTGTCAGCCCTGTGAGGCGTGTTTGTGCCAAGTCCACAGGCAGTGTGTCAGGACGTCCGCATCCAGGTCTGACAGAAGCGGGGGCCATGGTTTAAAAAACGAGGGGCAGGGGCTAATGGGACTGGATGCGAGGACCCGGTGGGAGGACATGAGCGACCCTGAACCCCAGAACAGCATCAGGCCTGGGAAGCCCCTGAGCGGGAAGAGGACAAGTGGCATGTCCAGACTTCCACATCCGGGTCATAGAGCGTCTGGGGGTTCGGGTAAGAGGCAGATCAGGGTCAGCAGCAGGGAAGGTCAAATCCTCCCGAAGTCAAGGCGAGAACCCTCAGGGAGAACTGCGTGGACCCTGGACCCCAGAACAGAGTCACCGACGGGAGGCCATAGGGCAGCTGTCGCACCCCCACATTTGGCCTTGGATCTCACGGATGCGTGGGGCTGTCAGAGGGGAAAGGACTGGGGACAGCACAGGGCAGTCCCCGAGGGATGCAGGGTGAGCGTTGAGGACCTTAGAGCCTAAAACAGACAGTGATTTTGTTGCCCGTGGGCTCCTTCTTGGATGTCCCCCAAGCTGGGGGGAACATCTGAAGTGTTCTTGACTTCTGCACCCAGGGTCTGAGGGAGGTGAGAGCCTTGGTCTGAGGATTGTGGCCTCAGGTCAGCAGAGGGTGGAGCCCCAAGACTCTGAGGGAGGACTGAGCAGACCCCCACGCAGACACAGGGGTCCCAAATGAAGTCCTGCCCCGGTGGCCAGTCCTGCGAGGCCAGGCTGGGAGTCAAGAAAAGTAAGCACCCCACTTTCTCCCCTGGGTCTCCGCGGGGTGGTGGCGTTGTTCTGCAGGATGCATGCTGAGGATAGGAGAAGGGATAGTTCCAGCACCTGCCGAAAGTAAACGTGAGCACCTTAGGGACAAAGAGTGGACTCCTGCCCCTGGACAGAGGGACCAACCCCCGATCTGAGCTCCTTGTGAATTGGGTGGGGTGCAGGGGGAGGGCGTGGATTGCTGCGTCCGCACCCTTCTCTCCCAGCTCTCAGGCACGAGAGGACCATGCTGGGAGAGGTCTCAGTCAGGTCATCTGAGGAAGCCCTCCTGGGAGACACACAGGAGTCCCTGGTACTGCCAAGAATCCATGTGGGGACCCCTGAGAGAGGAGGGGCTGGGTCCGAACCCACCCCTCAGGAAAAGGAGGAGATGGCCTAGAAATCTGGCCAGGCCCTACCTGAGAACCCTGGGAACCCTGGGTGGAGCCTGTTGGGCTGAGCCCCTCCTCCTCTCCAGATCCCTGGTCTCAGGGAGGGGAGGGCCTGGGCCTGGGCCTGAGGGTCTGGACTCTAGTCAGTGGGGGAGGCAGGGACCTTGGCCCTGGCCCTGGCCCTGGTGGGGATGGAGGTGAGAAATGAGGGCATGCCTCCCACAGCAGGATCCCTAGGGACCAGGCTTGCCCTGCTACTTCTCTCAGCCATGGGGAGACAGGAAATGGTGGGCTAATTGATTTTTCCCTCTGGCGTCCTCCGGAGATGAGGCCTCAGCACAGGGCGGGTGAGAGTTTTCCCAGGCCTTCCGTGGGGTCAAGGTATCGACCAAGAGGCACACCCATCCCAGCACAGATGGAACCCCGAGCCTGGCCATCCCTGGACATCCGTGACAAGCCCTGTGGACCTTTGGCAGTTGTGGCCAGATGTGGGCCTCCTAGCTTACCTTCTGTGGAGTCTCAGGGCTGCGTGGCCTTGCTGTGATCCTTTGGCCTCAGTCCCACGTTGGGTGGGGCCCAGGCTCTGGCAGGGGAAATAGCCGCCTCTTGAGAGGCCAAGGAGGGGACCACCCAGCCTGGACTGGTGGGGACCTCACAGAGTCCGACCCAGCCCTCCTGTCTGCACCCTGAGGTGCCCCTCCCTTTCTCCTCCAGGGGCTTCAAGAACTCAGAGTCGAGGTCTCTGCCTGAGGCAGGAGTCCCTAAGGTCACAGAGCAGGGGAGGCGCAGGGGAGTGCCACAGGTCAAGGTGAGGACCCAGGGGCTTGCCCTTCCCATCCTCTCCTAAGCAGGAAGCAGCCCACTGTCAGCTCTGGGACCTCAGGCCTCTGCAGGCCGGCTGGACTCTGAGGAGCCATCCCACCTCTGTCTTCAGGTTCAGCCCGACAGGCGCCATGTCCCTGGGTCGGAGGAGTGAGCTCTGGCAGCTGGAGGAAGACCCAGTCCCGGCCCAGAGCCTGGTGGAGGCACAGCTGTCCGGGGCTGGGGAGGAGGGGGGCCCATGTCCCTCCTCCTCAGCCTCTGCCTCCTCCCAGTCCAGCCCCTCTCGCATCTCCTGCTCTGCCCTGTTTCTGGGCCCTCCGGAGGAGGGGTCTGCTGCTGGGGGCCCGAGTGCTCCCCAGAGCCCTCAGAGTGCCTGCCCCTCCCCCACTGGCCTGGCAGCCACTGCATGGGGCCAGCCCCACCATGGCTCCAGCAGCCCAGATGAGGAGGGGTCGAGCGGCTGGGAGGAGCCCGAGGAAGCCCAGCCCCTGCTCCAGGACACACTCCAGGGGAAGGCTGCTGACCTGGTGGCGTTCCTGGTGCTCAAGTATCTCACCCAGCAGCGCACCAGCCAGGCAGAGATGCTGGAGGTGGTCGGCAACGACTACCAGGACGCCTTCCCCGTGATCTTCGGCCAAGCGTCCGAGTGCATGCGGCTGGTCTTTGGCGTGGATGTGAAGGAGGTGGACCCCAGCGACCACTCCTACGTCCTGGTCACCGTCCTGGGCCTCACCTGCGGTGGGCTGCCGAGCGGTGAGCAGGGCATGCCCAAGACCGGCCTCCTGGTGGTGCTCTTGGGGGTGATCGTCCTGGAGGGCGACTGTGCCCCGGAGGAGAAGGTGTGGGAAGTGCTGGGGGTCATGGGGGTGTACGCCAGCAGGGAGCACGTCATCTACGGGGAGCCCAGGGAGCTCCTCACCAATGTCTGGGTGCAGGAAGGGTACGTGGAGTACCGGCAGGTGCCCGGCAGCGACCCTGCCCGCTACGAGTTCCTGTGGGGTCCCAGGGCCTATGCTGAAACCAGCAAGTTCCAAGTGCTGGAGTATTTGCTGCGGGTCAGTCGCGGGCCGCAGCCTTCGTCCCTGGCCCTGTGTGAAGAGTCTGTGAGCGATGAGGAAGAGGGGGCCTGAGCCCCAGGGGTGGCCAGGCCCTTTCCAGGCTTTGGTGGGGCCAACAGATTCTCCTGCGGGATGCTGGGCGGGAAGTGAGGCTGCTTGCTGGTTCTTTCCTGTTACTGTGTGTGTGTGTGTGTGTGTGTGTGTGTGTGTGTGTGTGTGTGAAGACGCAGCCCTGGGCTTTCTAAGGAGTGCAGGGCCAAGGAGGGTTGGGAGAAGAAAGCTGGGCAAGGAGCCTCCTTGGGGGGGATGGGAGGGGGCTGTTCTCTGTGATGACTCCCACATGCAGAGCTTGGTGTCCTCGAGGAAGCTCTCCAGTGGGGTTCCTAGGCATAGAAGGTTTCATCCGCTTCGGCGGCTGAGTGTGTGAGTGACATCCGCCCCCCCCCCCACACACACAGCATTTGTCCTCACCCAGTTCAAGAGTTAAGAGTTTTGTCATGTCCTGGAAACCAGGTGGGACCCCTTGCCTCCTTCTTTGGGCTCTGGACCAAAATCACAGGGCATTGGTCTAAGGATGGGTTGAAAAGGTGAAAAAAGGAAGAGTGAAGTGATGGGGTCAGGAAATAGAGAAATAAAAGGGAAAGTTTGTTGGTTCTTGCTTCTGATGCTTTGCTGTCTGTCACTGTGCAAATGCTAAAGGCACACGCAGATGTGCGCTCCTGCATTGGCTTGGTTCTTCAAGAAAGGAGGAGAAACCTCCTGTCAGCGCAGAGGGAGCCCTGCTCGCCTTGATTGCCAGCCAGTGGCTGAGCTCTGCTCTCTGGAAGGCACTGTGGGTGAGCAGTGAGGACACCAGGAGAAGCAGGACACGTCCCAGGCATAGGGGACTGTGTCCAGCAGCCGCAGTGTTGGCAGGAAGGTGGGGAGGGGTGCCCTGAGCCCTGCAGAAGAAGGGGAAGCAGGGTGACGGGGTGTGGCTCCCGGGGCGAGCACTGCAGTGCAAATGCCCCTGGCCCGGCCTGGGTGTCTGGGGAGACCAGAGGGGCGCCGTGATGGCTTCTGTGCAGCTGGTCACCAGGAACCTGCGTGGTGACAGTAGCCAGACTCCACTCTCTGCCTCCCTGTTAAGGAAGTGGTGGGGTGGGTGCGAGACTGGTTGTGAGGCGGACAGGCTCCAACCCTGCCTGCCTGAGTCCAGGTAAGGAGACCAGGGAGGACCGGGGGACCCCGGCCCTGCCCGTTCCCCTCGCCTCCCCCACCTACCCCCTCGCCGGAACCCATCGCCGCCCGACGTGCTGGCGGCCCTAGGGGACCCCTTCCTAAGGGGTCCGGAAGTGACGAGCTCCGACTTCCGCCTCAGAGCTCTGAGAGCGGCGACGACCTCCGCGTGAGGGAGGCGGGATCTTGGTCAGCTGAGGCGAGGCGTGCAGGTAGACCCACCCGTGAGGGAGCACACTGGGGGTGGGTGTGGGGGTGGGGGTAGGGCGCCCAGGAGCCAGGTGGCCCCTGCCGGTAGCCCCGAGAGACCGCGGGCAGGGGCAGCGTCGTCCGGCTGCACCCCTCCCGCCGGGGCCCAGGACAGTGGCCACAGGTCCCCAGAGGGACGGGCCCAGGCCCTCCCTGGAGCGGGTGGTGGGACCTGAGGGAGAACTGTGCGGCCCACCCTCCCCCGCTTCGGTCCAGGCACTGGGTTCCTGGCGCGGCCGGGCCCTGGGGGTCCCTAGGGAGGGTGGCCACAGAGGGCGTCTGGTGAAATGCACCTCGGGGGTCTGAGGGAGCTTAGGACCTTGGTCAGAGCGGAAGGATGCCAGGTCGGGAAGGGGCAGGGGCAGAGGCAGGCCCAGGGAGTCCAGGTAGGGACCGCGTGGGGACGGATCGGGGGCAGGACCCACGGACATAGAAGCCGGGGACAGAGGGGACCTCAGCGCGGTCGGGCCCCAGGGTCAGACCGGGAAGGCCCCTGGGAGGGATAGGGACACATGGCCGATGGGGCGGGGCTGGTGCATCCAGGTCTCCCGAGAGACTGGGGGCCTTGGTGGAAGGACCAGGGACTCCCTCAGGTGGGCAAGGGGAGGACCCAGGTCCTACTGGGCGTCGTGGTGAGGATACAGAGGGAGGACTGCCGGACACTAGACACCAGCAGTCAGGGAAGGTCCACCGGGGGGGGGGGAGGGGAAGGTGGATCCACGTGGTGAGTCAGGAGTTCCACATACGGGTATCTGAGAGACTAAAGGCCTGATGGAAGGAGCGGATGCTCAGGTAGGCAGAAGGGAGGGCCCAGGTCCTGCTGGGCATCGTGGTGAGGATGCAGAGGGAGGACTGCAGGTCTCTGGACCCCAGCAGAGTCAGTCATAGAAGATACATGGGCGGGCGGGGGCGGGGGCAATGCGCGGGGGGGGGGGGGGGCGCGGATGGGAACACGTGGTGAGTCTGGACTTCCGCATACGGGTCTCTGAGAGATTAAACGCCTGATGGAGGGAGCCAAAGCTCAGGTGGGCAGAGGGGAGGGTCCTGGCGCGAATCGAGAGGAGACCAGGGATGAACCATAACGGAGGACAGAGGGGACCCTGGCAGAAGTCCGCCTAGGATGGCAGTCTAGGGAGCCTACCGGGCGGGATGGGAACACGCCGCCACTGGGGCCGGACTTCGGCAACGTGGTCTCCTGAGAGAATGGGGGCCTCGGAGGAAGAAGTCTGTCTTCCATCCGGTGGACAGAGGGGAGGGCCTAGGTCCTGCTGCTCTTCAATGTGAGGATGCAGAGGGAGGACTGAGAGACCCTGGTTCCTAGCACAGGGTTTCTATGAAGGCCCCTGGTGCGGGATGGGAACACGTGGTGAGTCTTGACTTCTGCATCTGGGTGTCCGAGTGATAAAGGGCCTGTGGTAAGGAGCAGATCTCAGGTCTTTAGAGGCGAGGGCCCAGGCGCTTATGGGCGTCAAGGTATGAACCCTGAGGGAGGACAGAGGGGAACTCACAGAGGTCAGGCCCTAGTGTCAGTCCAGGAAGGCCCCTGGGCGCGATGGGGAAACGAGGCCAGTGTGGCTGGACTGGTGCATCCGGGTCTCCCGAGAGACTGGGGACCTGGTGAAAGGAGCCAATGCTCAGGTGGGCAGAGGGGAGACCCCATGGCCTGCTGGGCTTCATGCTGAGGATGCAGAGGGAAGACTGAAGGACGCTGGACCCCAGCACAGAGGCAGTGAGGGAAGGTCCGTGCAGGGGGGATTGGAGGTGGTGAGTCAGGACTTTTGCATCCCCAGTGTCAGAGACCCTGGGGGCCTGGGTGGAAGGAGCAGGGCCTCCCTCCGGTGTGCAGAGGAGAGGGCCTAGGCAGTAACCCGAGTCAAGCTATGAACTCTGAGGGAGGACAGAGGAGATCTCCCAGGGGTGGGGCCATAGTGTCAGTCCAGGAAGATCCCTGGGGGCCATGGGGATGCATAGCGAGCCTGCAGATCCGATTCTGGGTCTCAGGAGTCAGGAGGCGTGCGGTAAGGAGCACGGCCTCAGGTCGGAAGGCTGGGAGGGCCCAGCTTCTGTCGGGAGTCAAGGTGAGGACCAGAGGGAGGACAGAGGGACCCTGGGCCCAGTAGGGAATCAGTCCTGGGAGGCCCTTGAGTGGGACAAGCATGACATGAGGCGTGTCCTGACTTCGGCTCTGGGTCCCAGAGACACTGAGAGCTTGTTGTAAGGAGCGGCCTTCAGATGCAGGGATGAAGGCACTGGCCATCCAGGGAGTGCAGGTGGGCAATAGAGGACAGGCCTAAGTGACCCGAAGGAACCCATCTCAGGGAATCCCTGGCCTTTGTTGCCTGATGTGCCATCCAGGATCGTTTCCCATGGTTCTCAGGGCAGCGAGGGCTTTGGTCTGAGGGAACAGGCCTGGAGACAGCAGAGAGAGGAACACAAGATGTGCTGAGGCTCAAGCTAAGATCCCTGAGGGAGGACTCAGGGAGGGACCTGGACTCCAGAACAGGGACAGCGCACTGAAACCTGCCCCTGCTGTCAGCCCTGTGAGGCGTGTTTGTGCCAAGTCCACAGGCAGTGTGTCAGGACGTCCGCATCCAGGTCTGACAGAAGCGGGGGCCATGGTTTAAAAAACGAGGGGCAGGGGCTAATGGGACTGGATGCGAGGACCCGGTGGGAGGACATGAGCGACCCTGAACCCCAGAACAGCATCAGGCCTGGGAAGCCCCTGAGCGGGAAGAGGACAAGTGGCATGTCCAGACTTCCACATCCGGGTCATAGAGCGTCTGGGGGTTCGGGTAAGAGGCAGATCAGGGTCAGCAGCAGGGAAGGTCAAATCCTCCCGAAGTCAAGGCGAGAACCCTCAGGGAGAACTGCGTGGACCCTGGACCCCAGAACAGAGTCACCGACGGGAGGCCATAGGGCAGCTGTCGCACCCCCACATTTGGCCTTGGATCTCACGGATGCGGATGCGTGGGGATGTCAGAGGGGAAAGGACTGGGGACAGCACAGGGCAGTCCCGAGGGATGCAGGGTGAGCGTTGAGGACCTTAGAGCCTAAAACAGACAGTGATTTTGTTGCCCGTGGGCTCCTTCTTGGATGTCCCCCAAGCTGGGGGGAACATCTGAAGTGTTCTTGACTTCTGCACCCAGGGTCTGAGGGAGGTGAGAGCCTTGGTCTGAGGATTGTGGCCTCAGGTCAGCAGAGGGTGGAGCCCCAAGACTCTGAGGGAGGACTGAGCAGACCCCCACGCAGACACAGGGGTCCCAAATGAAGTCCTGCCCCGGTGGCCAGTCCTGCGAGGCCAGGCTGGGAGTCAAGAAAAGTAAGCACCCCACTTTCTCCCCTGGGTCTCCGCGGGGTGGTGGCGTTGTTCTGCAGGATGCATGCTGAGGATAGGAGAAGGGATAGTTCCAGCACCTGCCGAACGTAAACGTGAGCACCTTAGGGACAAAGAGTGGACTCCTGCCCCTGGACAGAGGGACCAACCCCCGATCTGAGCTCCTTGTGAATTGGGTGGGGTGCAGGGGGAGGGCGTGGATTGCTGCATCCGCACCCTTCTCTCCCAGCTCTCAGGCACGAGAGGACCATGCTGGGAGAGGTCTCAGTCAGGTCATCTGAGGAAGCCCTCCTGGGAGACACACAGGAGTCCCTGGTACTGCCAAGAATCCATGTGGGGACCCCTGAGAGAGGAGGGGCTGGGTCCGAACCCACCCCTCAGGAAAAGGAGGAGATGGCCTAGAAATCTGGCCAGGCCCTACCTGAGAACCCTGGGAACCCTGGGTGGAGCCTGTTGGGCTGAGCCCCTCCTCCTCTCCAGATCCCTGGTCTCAGGGAGGGGAGGGCCTGGGCCTGGGCCTGAGGGTCTGGACTCTAGTCAGTGGGGGAGGCAGGGACCTTGGCCCTGGCCCTGGCCCTGGTGGGGATGGAGGTGAGAAATGAGGGCATGCCTCCCACAGCAGGATCCCTAGGGACCAGGCTTGCCCTGCTACTTCTCTCAGCCATGGGGAGACAGGAAATGGTGGGCTAATTGATTTTTCCCTCTGGCGTCCTCCGGAGATGAGGCCTCAGCACAGGGCGGGTGAGAGTTTTCCCAGGCCTTCCGTGGGGTCAAGGTATCGACCAAGAGGCACACCCATCCCAGCACAGATGGAACCCCGAGCCTGGCCATCCCTGGACATCCGTGACAAGCCCTGTGGACCTTTGGCAGTTGTGGCCAGATGTGGGCCTCCTAGCTTACCTTCTGTGGAGTCTCAGGGCTGCGTGGCCTTGCTGTGATCCTTTGGCCTCAGTCCCACGTTGGGTGGGGCCCAGGCTCTGGCAGGGGAAATAGCCGCCTCTTGAGAGGCCAAGGAGGGGACCACCCAGCCTGGACTGGTGGGGACCTCACAGAGTCCGACCCAGCCCTCCTGTCTGCACCCTGAGGTGCCCCTCCCTTTCTCCTCCAGGGGCTTCAAGAACTCAGAGTCGAGGTCTCTGCCTGAGGCAGGAGTCCCTAAGGTCACAGAGCAGGGGAGGCGCAGGGGAGTGCCACAGGTCAAGGTGAGGACCCAGGGGCTTGCCCTTCCCATCCTCTCCTAAGCAGGAAGCAGCCCACTGTCAGCTCTGGGACCTCAGGCCTCTGCAGGCCGGCTGGACTCTGAGGAGCCATCCCACCTCTGTCTTCAGGTTCAGCCCGACAGGCGCCATGTCCCTGGGTCGGAGGAGTGAGCTCTGGCAGCTGGAGGAAGACCCAGTCCCGGCCCAGAGCCTGGTGGAGGCACAGCTGTCCGGGGCTGGGGAGGAGGGGGGCCCATGTCCCTCCTCCTCAGCCTCTGCCTCCTCCCAGTCCAGCCCCTCTCGCATCTCCTGCTCTGCCCTGTTTCTGGGCCCTCCGGAGGAGGGGTCTGCTGCTGGGGGCCCGAGTGCTCCCCAGAGCCCTCAGAGTGCCTGCCCCTCCCCCACTGGCCTGGCAGCCACTGCATGGGGCCAGCCCCACCATGGCTCCAGCAGCCCAGATGAGGAGGGGTCGAGCGGCTGGGAGGAGCCCGAGGAAGCCCAGCCCCTGCTCCAGGACACACTCCAGGGGAAGGCTGCTGACCTGGTGGCGTTCCTGGTGCTCAAGTATCTCACCCAGCAGCGCACCAGCCAGGCAGAGATGCTGGAGGTGGTCGGCAACGACTACCAGGACGCCTTCCCCGTGATCTTCGGCCAAGCGTCCGAGTGCATGCGGCTGGTCTTTGGCGTGGATGTGAAGGAGGTGGACCCCAGCGACCACTCCTACGTCCTGGTCACCGTCCTGGGCCTCACCTGCGGTGGGCTGCCGAGCGGTGAGCAGGGCATGCCCAAGACCGGCCTCCTGGTGGTGCTCTTGGGGGTGATCGTCCTGGAGGGCGACTGTGCCCCGGAGGAGAAGGTGTGGGAAGTGCTGGGGGTCATGGGGGTGTACGCCAGCAGGGAGCACGTCATCTACGGGGAGCCCAGGGAGCTCCTCACCAATGTCTGGGTGCAGGAAGGGTACGTGGAGTACCGGCAGGTGCCCGGCAGCGACCCTGCCCGCTACGAGTTCCTGTGGGGTCCCAGGGCCTATGCTGAAACCAGCAAGTTCCAAGTGCTGGAGTATTTGCTGCGGGTCAGTCGCGGGCCGCAGCCTTCGTCCCTGGCCCTGTGTGAAGAGTCTGTGAGCGATGAGGAAGAGGGGGCCTGAGCCCCAGGGGTGGCCAGGCCCTTTCCAGGCTTTGGTGGGGCCAACAGATTCTCCTGCGGGATGCTGGGCGGGAAGTGAGGCTGCTTGCTGGTTCTTTCCTGTTACTGTGTGTGTGTGTGTGTGTGTGTGTGTGTGTGTGTGTGTGTGAAGACGCAGCCCTGGGCTTTCTAAGGAGTGCAGGGCCAAGGAGGGTTGGGAGAAGAAAGCTGGGCAAGGAGCCTCCTTGGGGGGGATGGGAGGGGGCTGTTCTCTGTGATGACTCCCACATGCAGAGCTTGGTGTCCTCGAGGAAGCTCTCCAGTGGGGTTCCTAGGCATAGAAGGTTTCATCCGCTTCGGCGGCTGAGTGTGTGAGTGACATCCGCCCCCCCCCCCACACACACACAGCATTTGTCCTCACCCAGTTCAAGAGTTAAGAGTTTTGTCATGTCCTGGAAACCAGGTGGGACCCCTTGCCTCCTTCTTTGGGCTCTGGACCAAAATCACAGGGCATCGGTCTAAGGATGGGTTGAAAAGGTGAAAAAAGGAAGAGTGAAGTGATGGGGTCAGGAAATAGAGAAATAAAAGGGAAAGTTTGTTGGTTCTTGCTTCTGATGCTTTGCTGTCTGTCACTGTGCAAATGCTAAAGGCACACGCAGATGTGCGCTCCTGCATTGGCTTGGTTCTTCAAGAAAGGAGGAGAAACCTCCTGTCAGCGCAGAGGGAGCCCTGCTCGCCTTGATTGCCAGCCAGTGGCTGAGCTCTGCTCTCTGGAAGGCACTGTGGGTGAGCAGTGAGGACACCAGGAGAAGCAGGACACGTCCCAGGCATAGGGGACTGTGTCCAGCAGCCGCAGTGTTGGCAGGAAGGTGGGGAGGGGTGCCCTGAGCCCTGCAGAAGAAGGGGAAGCAGGGTGACGGGGTGTGGCTCCCGGGGCGAGCACTGCAGTGCAAATGCCCCTGGCCCGGCCTGGGTGTCTGGGGAGACCAGAGGGGCGCCGTGATGGCTTCTGTGCAGCTGGTCACCAGGAACCTGCGTGGTGACAGTAGCCAGACTCCACTCTCTGCCTCCCTGTTAAGGAAGTGGTGGGGTGGGTGCGAGACTGGTTGTGAGGCGGACAGGCTCCAACCCTGCCTGCCTGAGTCCAGGTAAGGAGACCAGGGAGGACCGGGGGACCCCGGCCCTGCCCGTTCCCCTCTCCTCCCCCACCTACCCCCTCGCCGGAACCCATCGCCGCCCGACGTGCTGGCGGCCCTAGGGGACCCCTTCCTAAGGGGTCCGGAAGTGACGAGCTCCGACTTCCGCCTCAGAGCTCTGAGAGCGGCGACGACCTCCGCGTGAGGGAGGCGGGATCTTGGTCAGCTGAGGCGAGGCGTGCAGGTAGACCCACCCGTGAGGGAGCACACTGGGGGTGGGGGTGGGGGTGGGGGTAGGGCGCCCAGGAGCCAGGTGGCCCCTGCCGGTAGCCCCGAGAAACCGCGGGCAGGGGCAGCGTCGTCCGGCTGCACCCCTCCCGCCGGGGCCCAGGACAGTGGCCACAGGTCCCCAGAGGGACGGGCCCAGGCCCTCCCTGGAGCGGGTGGTGGGACCTGAGGGAGAACTGTGCGGCCCACCCTCCCCCGCTTCGGTCCAGGCACTGGGTTCCTGGCGCGGCCGGGCCCTGGGGGTCCCTAGGGAGGGTGGCCACAGAGGGCGTCTGGTGAAATGCACCTCGGGGGTCTGAGGGAGCTTAGGACCTTGGTCAGAGCGGAAGGATGCCAGGTCGGGAAGGGGCAGGGGCAGAGGCAGGCCCAGGGAGTCCAGGTAGGGACCGCGTGGGGACGGATCGGGGGCAGGACCCACGGACATAGAAGCCGGGGACAGAGGGGACCTCAGCGCGGTCGGGCCCCAGGGTCAGACCGGAAGGCCCCTGGGAGGGATAGGGACACATGGCCGATGGGGCGGGACTGGTGCATCCAGGTCTCCGGAGAGACTGGGGGCCTTGGTGGAAGGACCAGGGACTCCCTCAGGTGGGCAAGGGGAGGACCCAGGTCCTACTGGGCGTCGTGGTGAGGATACAGAGGGAGGACTGCGGGACACTAGACACCAGCAGTCAGGGAAGGTCCACCGGGGGGGGGGGAGGGGAAGGTGGGTCCACGTGGTGAGTCAGGAGTTCCACATACGGGTCTCTGAGAGACTAAAGGCCTGATGGAAGGAGCGGATGCTCAGGTAGGCAGAAGGGAGGGCCCAGGTCCTGCTGGGCATCGTGGTGAGGATGCAGAGGGAGGACTGCAGGTCGCTGGACCCCAGCAGAGTCAGTCATAGAAGATACATGGGCGGGCGGCGGCGGGGGCAATGCGCGGGGGGGGGGGGCGCGGATGGGAACACGTGGTGAGTCTGGACTTCCGCATACGGGTCTCTGAGAGATTAAACGCCTGATGGAGGGAGCCAAAGCTCAGGTGGGCAGAGGGGAGGGTCCTGGCGCGAATCGAGAGGAGACCAGGGATGAACCATAATGGAGGACAGAGGGGACCCTGGCAGAAGTCCGCCTAGGATGGCAGTCTAGGGAGCCTACCGGGCGGGATGGGAACACGCCGCCACTGGGGCCGGACTTCGGCAACGTGGTCTCCTGAGAGAATGGGGGCCTCGGAGGAAGAAGTCTGTCTTCCATCCGGTGGACAGAGGGGAGGGCCCAGGTCCTGCTGGGCTTCAATGTGAGGATGCAGAGGGAGGACTGAGAGACCCTGGTTCCTAGCACAGGGTTTCTATGAAGGCCCCTGGTGCGGGATGGGAAAACGTGGTGAGTCTTGACTTCTGCATCTGGGTGTCCGAGTGATAAAGGGCCTGTCGTAAGGAGCAGATCTCAGGTCTTTAGAGGCGAGGGCCCAGGCGCTTATGGGAGTCAAGGTATGAACCCTGAGGGAGGACAGAGGGGAACTCACAGAGGTCAGGCCCTAGTGTCAGTCCAGGAAGGCCCCTGGGCGCGATGGGGAAACGAGGCCAGTGTGGCTGGACTGGTGCATCCGGGTCTCCCGAGAGACTGGGGACCTGGTGAAAGGAGCCAATGCTCAGGTGGGCAGAGGGGAGACCCCATGGCCTGCTGGGCTTCATGCTGAGGATGCAGAGGGAAGACTGAAGGACGCTGGACCCCAGCACAGAGGCAGTGAGGGAAGGTCCGTGCAGGGGGGATTGGAGGTGGTGAGTCAGGACTTTTGCATCCCCAGTGTCAGAGACCCTGGGGGCCTGGGTGGAAGGAGCAGGGCCTCCCTCCGGTGTGCAGAGGAGAGGGCCTAGGCAGTAACCCGAGTCAAGCTATGAACTCTGAGGGAGGACAGAGATCTCCCAGGGGTGGGGCCATAGTGTCAGTCCAGGAAGATCCCTGGGGGCCATGGGGATGCATAGCGAGCCTGCAGATCCGATTCTGGGTCTCAGGAGTCAGGAGGCATGCGGTAAGGAGCACGGCCTCAGGTCGGAAGGCTGGGAGGGCCCAGCTTCTGTCGGGAGTCAAGGTGAGGACCAGAGGGAGGACAGAGGGACCCTGGGCCCAGTAGGGAATCAGTCCTGGGAGGCCCTTGAGTGGGACAAGCATGACATGAGGCATGTCCTGACTTCGGCTCTGGGTCCCAGAGACACTGAGAGCTTGTTGTAAGGAGCGGCCTTCAGATGCAGGGATGAAGGCACTGGCCATCCAGGGAGTGCAGGTGGGCAATAGAGGACAGGCCTAAGTGACCCGAAGGAACCCATCTCAGGGAATCCCTGGCCTTTGTTGCCTGATGTGCCATCCAGGATCGTTTCCCATGGTTCTCAGGGCAGCGAGGGCTTTGGTCTGAGGGAACAGGCCTGGAGACAGCAGAGAGAGGAACACAAGATGTGCTGAGGCTCAAGCTAAGATCCCTGAGGGAGGACTCAGGGAGGGACCTGGACTCCAGAACAGGGACAGCGCACTGAAACCTGCCCCTGCTGTCAGCCCTGTGAGGCGTGTTTGTGCCAAGTCCACAGGCAGTGTGTCAGGATGTCCGCATCCAGGTCTGACAGAAGCGGGGGCCATGGTTTAAAAAACGAGGGGCAGGGGCTAATGGGACTGGATGCGAGGACCCGGTGGGAGGACATGAGCGACCCTGAACCCCAGAACAGCATCAGGCCTGGGAAGCCCCTGAGCGGGAAGAGGACAAGTGGCATGTCCAGACTTCCACATCCGGGTCATAGAGCGTCTGGGGGTTCGGGTAAGAGGCAGATCAGGGTCAGCAGCAGGGAAGGTCAAATCCTCCCGAAGTCAAGGCGAGAACCCTCAGGGAGAACTGCGTGGACCCTGGACCCCAGAACAGAGTCACCGACGGGAGGCCATAGGGCAGCTGTCACACCCCCACATTTGGCCTTGGATCTCACGGATGCGTGGGGCTGTCAGAGGGGAAAGGACTGGGGACAGCACAGGGCAGTCCCGAGGGATGCAGGGTGAGCGTTGAGGACCTTAGAGCCTAAAACAGACAGTGATTTTGTTGCCCGTGGGCTCCTTCTTGGATGTCCCCCAAGCTGGGGGGAACATCTGAAGTGTTCTTGACTTCTGCACCCAGGGTCTGAGGGAGGTGAGAGCCTTGGTCTGAGGATTGTGGCCTCAGGTCAGCAGAGGGTGGAGCCCCAAGACTCTGAGGGAGGACTGAGCAGACCCCCACGCAGACACAGGGGTCCCAAATGAAGTCCTGCCCCGGTGGCCAGTCCTGCGAGGCCAGGCTGGGAGTCAAGAAAAGTAAGCACCCCACTTTCTCCCCTGGGTCTCCGCGGGGTGGTGGCGTTGTTCTGCAGGATGCATGCTGAGGATAGGAGAAGGGATAGTTCCAGCACCTGCCGAACGTAAACGTGAGCACCTTAGGGACAAAGAGTGGACTCCTGCCCCTGGACAGAGGGACCAACCCCCGATCTGAGCTCCTTGTGAATTGGGTGGGGTGCAGGGGGAGGGCGTGGATTGCTGCGTCCGCACCCTTCTCTCCCAGCTCTCAGGCACGAGAGGACCATGCTGGGAGAGGTCTCAGTCAGGTCATCTGAGGAAGCCCTCCTGGGAGACACACAGGAGTCCCTGGTACTGCCAAGAATCCATGTGGGGACCCCTGAGAGAGGAGGGGCTGGGTCCGAACCCACCCCTCAGGAAAAGGAGGAGATGGCCTAGAAATCTGGCCAGGCCCTACCTGAGAACCCTGGGAACCCTGGGTGGAGCCTGTTGGGCTGAGCCCCTCCTCCTCTCCAGATCCCTGGTCTCAGGGAGGGGAGGGCCTGGGCCTGGGCCTGAGGGTCTGGACTCTAGTCAGTGGGGGAGGCAGGGACCTTGGCCCTGGCCCTGGCCCTGGTGGGGATGGAGGTGAGAAATGAGGGCATGCCTCCCACAGCAGGATCCCTAGGGACCAGGCTTGCCCTGCTACTTCTCTCAGCCATGGGGAGACAGGAAATGGTGGGCTAATTGATTTTTCCCTCTGGCGTCCTCCGGAGATGAGGCCTCAGCACAGGGCGGGTGAGAGTTTTCCCAGGCCTTCCGTGGGGTCAAGGTATCGACCAAGAGGCACACCCATCCCAGCACAGATGGAACCCCGAGCCTGGCCATCCCTGGACATCCGTGACAAGCCCTGTGGACCTTTGGCAGTTGTGGCCAGATGTGGGCCTCCTAGCTTACCTTCTGTGGAGTCTCAGGGCTGCGTGGCCTTGCTGTGATCCTTTGGCCTCAGTCCCACGTTGGGTGGGGCCCAGGCTCTGGCAGGGGAAATAGCCGCCTCTTGAGAGGCCAAGGAGGGGACCACCCAGCCTGGACTGGTGGGGACCTCACAGAGTCCGACCCAGCCCTCCTGTCTGCACCCTGAGGTGCCCCTCCCTTTCTCCTCCAGGGGCTTCAAGAACTCAGAGTCGAGGTCTCTGCCTGAGGCAGGAGTCCCTAAGGTCACAGAGCAGGGGAGGCGCAGGGGAGTGCCACAGGTCAAGGTGAGGACCCAGGGGCTTGCCCTTCCCATCCTCTCCTAAGCAGGAAGCAGCCCACTGTCAGCTCTGGGACCTCAGGCCTCTGCAGGCCGGCTGGACTCTGAGGAGCCATCCCACCTCTGTCTTCAGGTTCAGCCCGACAGGCGCCATGTCCCTGGGTCGGAGGAGTGAGCTCTGGCAGCTGGAGGAAGACCCAGTCCCGGCCCAGAGCCTGGTGGAGGCACAGCTGTCCGGGGCTGGGGAGGAGGGGGGCCCATGTCCCTCCTCCTCAGCCTCTGCCTCCTCCCAGTCCAGCCCCTCTCGCATCTCCTGCTCTGCCCTGTTTCTGGGCCCTCCGGAGGAGGGGTCTGCTGCTGGGGGCCCGAGTGCTCCCCAGAGCCCTCAGAGTGCCTGCCCCTCCCCCACTGGCCTGGCAGCCACTGCATGGGGCCAGCCCCACCATGGCTCCAGCAGCCCAGATGAGGAGGGGTCGAGCGGCTGGGAGGAGCCCGAGGAAGCCCAGCCCCTGCTCCAGGACACACTCCAGGGGAAGGCTGCTGACCTGGTGGCGTTCCTGGTGCTCAAGTATCTCACCCAGCAGCGCACCAGCCAGGCAGAGATGCTGGAGGTGGTCGGCAACGACTACCAGGACGCCTTCCCCGTGATCTTCGGCCAAGCGTCCGAGTGCATGCGGCTGGTCTTTGGCGTGGATGTGAAGGAGGTGGACCCCAGCGACCACTCCTACGTCCTGGTCACCGTCCTGGGCCTCACCTGCGGTGGGCTGCCGAGCGGTGAGCAGGGCATGCCCAAGACCGGCCTCCTGGTGGTGCTCTTGGGGGTGATCGTCCTGGAGGGCGACTGTGCCCCGGAGGAGAAGGTGTGGGAAGTGCTGGGGGTCATGGGGGTGTACGCCAGCAGGGAGCACGTCATCTACGGGGAGCCCAGGGAGCTCCTCACCAATGTCTGGGTGCAGGAAGGGTACGTGGAGTACCGGCAGGTGCCCGGCAGCGACCCTGCCCGCTACGAGTTCCTGTGGGGTCCCAGGGCCTATGCTGAAACCAGCAAGTTCCAAGTGCTGGAGTATTTGCTGCGGGTCAGTCGCGGGCCGCAGCCTTCGTCCCTGGCCCTGTGTGAAGAGTCTGTGAGCGATGAGGAAGAGGGGGCCTGAGCCCCAGGGGTGGCCAGGCCCTTTCCAGGCTTTGGTGGGGCCAACAGATTCTCCTGCGGGATGCTGGGCGGGAAGTGAGGCTACTTGCTGGTTCTTTCCTGTTACTGTGTGTGTGTGTGTGTGTGTGTGTGTGTGTGTGTGTGTGTGAAGACGCAGCCCTGGGCTTTCTAAGGAGTGCAGGGCCAAGGAGGGTTGGGAGAAGAAAGCTGGGCAAGGAGCCTCCGTGGGGGGGATGGGAGGGGGCTGTTCTCTGTGATGACTCCCACATGCAGAGCTTGGTGTCCTCGAGGAAGCTCTCCAGTGGGGTTCCTAGGCATAGAAGGTTTCATCCGCTTCGGCGGCTGAGTGTGTGAGTGACATCCGCCCCCCCCCCCCCCACACACACACAGCATTTGTCCTTACCCAGTTCAAGAGTTAAGAGTTTTGTCATGTCCTGGAAACCAGGTGGGACCCCTTGCCTCCTTCTTTGGGCTCTGGACCAAAATCACAGGGCATTGGTCTAAGGATGGGTTGAAAAGGTGAAAAAAGGAAGAGTGAAGTGATGGGGTCAGGAAATAGAGAAATAAAAGGGAAAGTTTGTTGGTTCTTGCTTCTGATGCTTTGCTGTCTGTCACTGTGCAAATGCTAAAGGCACACGCAGATGTGCGCTCCTGCATTGGCTTGGTTCTTCAAGAAAGGAGGAGAAACCTCCTGTCAGCGCAGAGGGAGCCCTGCTCGCCTTGATTGCCAGCCAGTGGCTGAGCTCTGCTCTCTGGAAGGCACTGTGGGTGAGCAGTGAGGACACCAGGAGAAGCAGGACACGTCCCAGGCATAGGGGACTGTGTCCAGCAGCCGCAGTGTTGGCAGGAAGGTGGGGAGGGGTGCCCTGAGCCCTGCAGAAGAAGGGGAAGCAGGGTGACGGGGTGTGGCTCCCGGGGCGAGCACTGCAGTGCAAATGCCCCTGGCCCGGCCTGGGTGTCTGGGGAGACCAGAGGGGCGCCGTGATGGCTTCTGTGCAGCTGGTCACCAGGAACCTGCGTGGTGACAGTAGCCAGACTCCACTCTCTGCCTCCCTGTTAAGGAAGTGGTGGGGTGGGTGCGAGACTGGTTGTGAGGCGGACAGGCTCCAACCCTGCCTGCCTGAGTCCAGGTAAGGAGACCAGGGAGGACCGGGGGACCCCGGCCCTGCCCGTTCCCCTCTCCTCCCCCACCTACCCCCTCGCCGGAACCCATCGCCGCCCGACGTGCTGGCGGCCCTAGGGGACCCCTTCCTAAGGGGTCCGGAAGTGACGAGCTCCGACTTCCGCCTCAGAGCTCTGAGAGCGGCGACGACCTCCGCGTGAGGGAGGCGGGATCTTGGTCAGCTGAGGCGAGGCGTGCAGGTAGACCCACCCGTGAGGGAGCACACTGGGGGTGGGGGTGGGGGTGGGGCGCCCAGGAGCCAGGTGGCCCCTGCCGGTAGCCCCGAAAGACCGCGGGCAGGGGCAGCGTCGTCCGGCTGCGCCCCTCCCGCCGGGGCCCAGGACAGAGGCCACAGGTCCCCAGAGGGACGGGCCCAGGCCCTCCCTGGAGCGGGTGGTGGGACCTGAGGGAGAACTGTGCGGCCCACCCTCCCCCGCTTCGGTCCAGGCACTGGGTTCCTGGCGCGGCCGGGCCCTGGGGGTCCCTAGGGAGGGTGGCCACAGAGGGCGTCTGGTGAAATGCACCTCGGAGGTCTGAGGGAGCTTAGGACCTTGGTCAGAGCGGAAGGATGCCAGGTCGGGAAGGGGCAGGGGCAGAGGCAGGCCCAGGGAGTCCAGGTAGGGACCGCGTGGGGACGGATCGGGGGCAGGACCCACGGACATAGAAGCCGGGGACAGAGGGGACCTCAGCGCGGTCGGGCCCCAGGGTCAGACCGGGAAGGCCCCTGGGAGGGATAGGGACACATGGCCGATGGGGCGGGACTGGTGCATCCAGGTCTCCCGAGAGAATGGGGGCCTTGGTGGAAGGACCAGGGACTCCCTCAGGTGGGCAAGGGGAGTACCCAGGTCCTACTGGGCGTCGTGGTGAGGATACAGAGGGAGGACTGCGGGACACTAGACACCAGCAGTCAGGGAAGGTCCACCCGGGGGGGGGGAGGGGAAGGTGGATCCACGTGGTGAGTCAGGAGTTCCACATACGGGTATCTGAGAGACTAAAGGCCTGATGGAAGGAGCGGATGCTCAGGTAGGCAGAAGGGAGGGCCCAGGTCCTGCTGGGCATCGTGGTGAGGATGCAGAGGGAGGACTGCAGGTCGCTGGACCCCAGCAGAGTCAGTCATAGAAGATACATGGGCGGGCGGGGGCGGGGGCAATGCGCGGGGGGGGGGGGGGGCTCGGATGGGAACACGTGGTGAGTCTGGACTTCCGCATACGGGTCTCTGAGAGATTAAACGCCTGATGGAGGGAGCCAAAGCTCAGGTGGGCAGAGGGGAGGGTCCTGGCGCGAATCGAGAGGAGACCAGGGATGAACCATAACGGAGGACAGAGGGGACCCTGGCAGAAGTCCGCCTAGGATGGCAGTCTAGGGAGCCTACCGGGCGGGATGGGAACACGCCGCCACTGGGGCCGGACTTTGGCAACGTGGTCTCCTGAGAGAATGGGGGCCTCGGAGGAAGAAGTCTGTCTTCCATCCGGTGGACAGAGGGGAGGGCCTAGGTCCTGCTGCTCTTCAATGTGAGGATGCAGAGGGAGGACTGAGAGACCCTGGTTCCTAGCACAGGGTTTCTATGAAGGCCCCTGGTGCGGGATGGGAACACGTGGTGAGTCTTGACTTCTGCATCTGGGTGTCCGAGTGATAAAGGGCCTGTCGTAAGGAGCAGATCTCAGGTCTTTAGAGGCGAGGGCCCAGGCGCTTATGGGCGTCAAGGTATGAACCCTGAGGGAGGACAGAGGGGAACTCACAGAGGTCAGGCCCTAGTGTCAGTCCAGGAAGGCCCCTGGGCGCGATGGGGAAACGAGGCCAGTGTGGCTGGACTGGTGCATCCGGGTCTCCCGAGAGACTGGGGACCTGGTGAAAGGAGCCAATGCTCAGGTGGGCAGAGGGGAGACCCCATGGCCTGCTGGGCTTCATGCTGAGGATGCAGAGGGAAGACTGAAGGACGCTGGACCCCAGCACAGAGGCAGTGAGGGAAGGTCCGTGCAGGGGGGATTGGAGGTGGTGAGTCAGGACTTTTGCATCCCCAGTGTCAGAGACCCTGGGGGCCTGGGTGGAAGGAGCAGGGCCTCCCTCCGGTGTGCAGAGGAGAGGGCCTAGGCAGTAACCCGAGTCAAGCTATGAACTCTGAGGGAGGACAGAGGAGATCTCCCAGGGGTGGGGCCATAGTGTCAGTCCAGGAAGATCCCTGGGGGCCATGGGGATGCATAGCGAGCCTGCAGATCCGATTCTGGGTCTCAGGAGTCAGGAGGCGTGCGGTAAGGAGCACGGCCTCAGGTCGGAAGGCTGGGAGGGCCCAGCTTCTGTTGGGAGTCAAGGTGAGGACCAGAGGGAGGACAGAGGGACCCTGGGCCCAGTAGGGAATCAGTCCTGGGAGGCCCTTGAGTGGGACAAGCATGACATGAGGCATGTCCTGACTTCGGCTCTGGGTCCCAGAGACACTGAGAGCTTGTTGTAAGGAGCGGCCTTCAGATGCAGGGATGAAGGCACTGGCCATCCAGGGAGTGCAGGTGGGCAATAGAGGACAGGCCTAAGTGACCCGAAGGAACCCATCTCAGGGAATCCCTGGCCTTTGTTGCCTGATGTGCCATCCAGGATCGTTTCCCATGGTTCTCAGGGCAGCGAGGGCTTTGGTCTGAGGGAACAGGCCTGGAGACAGCAGAGAGAGGAACACAAGATGTGCTGAGGCTCAAGCTAAGATCCCTGAGGGAGGACTCAGGGAGGGACCTGGACTCCAGAACAGGGACAGCGCACTGAAACCTGCCCCTGCTGTCAGCCCTGTGAGGCGTGTTTGTGCCAAGTCCACAGGCAGTGTGTCAGGACGTCCGCATCCAGGTCTGACAGAAGCGGGGGCCATGGTTTAAAAAACGAGGGGCAGGGGCTAATGGGACTGGATGCGAGGACCCGGTGGGAGGACATGAGCGACCCTGAACCCCAGAACAGCATCAGGCCTGGGAAGCCCCTGAGCGGGAAGAGGACAAGTGGCATGTCCAGACTTCCACATCCGGGTCATAGAGCGTCTGGGGGTTCGGGTAAGAGGCAGATCAGGGTCAGCAGCAGGGAAGGTCAAATCCTCCCGAAGTCAAGGCGAGAACCCTCAGGGAGAACTGCGTGGACCCTGGACCCCAGAACAGAGTCACCGACGGGAGGCCATAGGGCAGCTGTCGCACCCCCACATTTGGCCTTGGATCTCACGGATGCGTGGGGCTGTCAGAGGGGAAAGGACTGGGGACAGCACAGGGCAGTCCCCGAGGGATGCAGGGTGAGCGTTGAGGACCTTAGAGCCTAAAACAGACAGTGATTTTGTTGCCCGTGGGCTCCTTCTTGGATGTCCCCCAAGCTGGGGGGAACATCTGAAGTGTTCTTGACTTCTGCACCCAGGGTCTGAGGGAGGTGAGAGCCTTGGTCTGAGGATTGTGGCCTCAGGTCAGCAGAGGGTGGAGCCCCAAGACTCTGAGGGAGGACTGAGCAGACCCCCACGCAGACACAGGGGTCCCAAATGAAGTCCTGCCCCGGTGGCCAGTCCTGCGAGGCCAGGCTGGGAGTCAAGAAAAGTAAGCACCCCACTTTCTCCCCTGGGTCTCCGCGGGGTGGTGGCGTTGTTCTGCAGGATGCATGCTGAGGATAGGAGAAGGGATAGTTCCAGCACCTGCCGAACGTAAACGTGAGCACCTTAGGGACAAAGAGTGGACTCCTGCCCCTGGACAGAGGGACCAACCCCCGATCTGAGCTCCTTGTGAATTGGGTGGGGTGCAGGGGGAGGGCGTGGATTGCTGCGTCCGCACCCTTCTCTCCCAGCTCTCAGGCACGAGAGGACCATGCTGGGAGAGGTCTCAGTCAGGTCATCTGAGGAAGCCCTCCTGGGAGACACACAGGAGTCCCTGGTACTGCCAAGAATCCATGTGGGGACCCCTGAGAGAGGAGGGGCTGGGTCCGAACCCACCCCTCAGGAAAAGGAGGAGATGGCCTAGAAATCTGGCCAGGCCCTACCTGAGAACCCTGGGAACCCTGGGTGGAGCCTGTTGGGCTGAGCCCCTCCTCCTCTCCAGATCCCTGGTCTCAGGGAGGGGAGGGCCTGGGCCTGGGCCTGAGGGTCTGGACTCTAGTCAGTGGGGGAGGCAGGGACCTTGGCCCTGGCCCTGGCCCTGGTGGGGATGGAGGTGAGAAATGAGGGCATGCCTCCCACAGCAGGATCCCTAGGGACCAGGCTTGCCCTGCTACTTCTCTCAGCCATGGGGAGACAGGAAATGGTGGGCTAATTGATTTTTCCCTCTGGCGTCCTCCGGAGATGAGGCCTCAGCACAGGGCGGGTGAGAGTTTTCCCAGGCCTTCCGTGGGGTCAAGGTATCGACCAAGAGGCACACCCATCCCAGCACAGATGGAACCCCGAGCCTGGCCATCCCTGGACATCCGTGACAAGCCCTGTGGACCTTTGGCAGTTGTGGCCAGATGTGGGCCTCCTAGCTTACCTTCTGTGGAGTCTCAGGGCTGCGTGGCCTTGCTGTGATCCTTTGGCCTCAGTCCCACGTTGGGTGGGGCCCAGGCTCTGGCAGGGGAAATAGCCGCCTCTTGAGAGGCCAAGGAGGGGACCACCCAGCCTGGACTGGTGGGGACCTCACAGAGTCCGACCCAGCCCTCCTGTCTGCACCCTGAGGTGCCCCTCCCTTTCTCCTCCAGGGGCTTCAAGAACTCAGAGTCGAGGTCTCTGCCTGAGGCAGGAGTCCCTAAGGTCACAGAGCAGGGGAGGCGCAGGGGAGTGCCACAGGTCAAGGTGAGGACCCAGGGGCTTGCCCTTCCCATCCTCTCCTAAGCAGGAAGCAGCCCACTGTCAGCTCTGGGACCTCAGGCCTCTGCAGGCCGGCTGGACTCTGAGGAGCCATCCCACCTCTGTCTTCAGGTTCAGCCCGACAGGCGCCATGTCCCTGGGTCGGAGGAGTGAGCTCTGGCAGCTGGAGGAAGACCCAGTCCCGGCCCAGAGCCTGGTGGAGGCACAGCTGTCCGGGGCTGGGGAGGAGGGGGGCCCATGTCCCTCCTCCTCAGCCTCTGCCTCCTCCCAGTCCAGCCCCTCTCGCATCTCCTGCTCTGCCCTGTTTCTGGGCCCTCCGGAGGAGGGGTCTGCTGCTGGGGGCCCGAGTGCTCCCCAGAGCCCTCAGAGTGCCTGCCCCTCCCCCACTGGCCTGGCAGCCACTGCATGGGGCCAGCCCCACCATGGCTCCAGCAGCCCAGATGAGGAGGGGTCGAGCGGCTGGGAGGAGCCCGAGGAAGCCCAGCCCCTGCTCCAGGACACACTCCAGGGGAAGGCTGCTGACCTGGTGGCGTTCCTGGTGCTCAAGTATCTCACCCAGCAGCGCACCAGCCAGGCAGAGATGCTGGAGGTGGTCGGCAACGACTACCAGGACGCCTTCCCCGTGATCTTCGGCCAAGCGTCCGAGTGCATGCGGCTGGTCTTTGGCGTGGATGTGAAGGAGGTGGACCCCAGCGACCACTCCTACGTCCTGGTCACCGTCCTGGGCCTCACCTGCGGTGGGCTGCCGAGCGGTGAGCAGGGCATGCCCAAGACCGGCCTCCTGGTGGTGCTCTTGGGGGTGATCGTCCTGGAGGGCGACTGTGCCCCGGAGGAGAAGGTGTGGGAAGTGCTGGGGGTCATGGGGGTGTACGCCAGCAGGGAGCACGTCATCTACGGGGAGCCCAGGGAGCTCCTCACCAATGTCTGGGTGCAGGAAGGGTACGTGGAGTACCGGCAGGTGCCCGGCAGCGACCCTGCCCGCTACGAGTTCCTGTGGGGTCCCAGGGCCTATGCTGAAACCAGCAAGTTCCAAGTGCTGGAGTATTTGCTGCGGGTCAGTCGCGGGCAGCAGCCTTCGTCCCTGGCCCTGTGTGAAGAGTCTGTGAGCGATGAGGAAGAGGGGGCCTGAGCCCCAGGGGTGGCCAGGCCCTTTCCAGGCTTTGGTGGGGCCAACAGATTCTCCTGCGGGATGCTGGGCGGGAAGTGAGGCTGCTTGCTGGTTCTTTCCTGTTACTGTGTGTGTGTGTGTGTGTGTGTGTGTGTGTGTGTGTGTGTGAAGACGCAGCCCTGGGCTTTCTAAGGAGTGCAGGGCCAAGGAGGGTTGGGAGAAGAAAGCTGGGCAAGGAGCCTCCTTGGGGGGGATGGGAGGGGGCTGTTCTCTGTGATGACTCCCACATGCAGAGCTTGGTGTCCTCGAGGAAGCTCTCCAGTGGGGTTCCTAGGCATAGAAGGTTTCATCCGCTTCGGCGGCTGAGTGTGTGAGTGACATCCGCCCCCCCCCCCCCACACACAGCATTTGTCCTTACCCAGTTCAAGAGTTAAGAGTTTTGTCATGTCCTGGAAACCAGGTGGGACCCCTTGCCTCCTTCTTTGGGCTCTGGACCAAAATCACAGGGCATTGGTCTAAGGATGGGTTGAAAAGGTGAAAAAAGGAAGAGTGAAGTGATGGGGTCAGGAAATAGAGAAATAAAAGGGAAAGTTTGTTGGTTCTTGCTTCTGATGCTTTGCTGTCTGTCACTGTGCAAATGCTAAAGGCACACGCAGATGTGCGCTCCTGCATTGGCTTGGTTCTTCAAGAAAGGAGGAGAAACCTCCTGTCAGCGCAGAGGGAGCCCTGCTCGCCTTGATTGCCAGCCAGTGGCTGAGCTCTGCTCTCTGGAAGGCACTGTGGGTGAGCAGTGAGGACACCAGGAGAAGCAGGACACGTCCCAGGCATAGGGGACTGTGTCCAGCAGCCGCAGTGTTGGCAGGAAGGTGGGGAGGGGTGCCCTGAGCCCTGCAGAAGAAGGGGAAGCAGGGTGACGGGGTGTGGCTCCCGGGGCGAGCACTGCAGTGCAAATGCCCCTGGCCCGGCCTGGGTGTCTGGGGAGACCAGAGGGGCGCCGTGATGGCTTCTGTGCAGCTGGTCACCAGGAACCTGCGTGGTGACAGTAGCCAGACTCCACTCTCTGCCTCCCTGTTAAGGAAGTGGTGGGGTGGGTGCGAGACTGGTTGTGAGGCGGACAGGCTCCAACCCTGCCTGCCTGAGTCCAGGTAAGGAGACCAGGGAGGACCGGGGGACCCCGGCCCTGCCCGTTCCCCTCTCCTCCCCCACCTACCCCCTCGCCGGAACCCATCGCCGCCCGACGTGCTGGCGGCCCTAGGGGACCCCTTCCTAAGGGGTCCGGAAGTGACGAGCTCCGACTTCCGCCTCAGAGCTCTGAGAGCGGCGACGACCTCCGCGTGAGGGAGGCGGGATCTTGGTCAGCTGAGGCGAGGCGTGCAGGTAGACCCACCCGTGAGGGAGCACACTGGGGGTGGGGGTGGGGGTGGGTTGGGGTGCCCAGGAGCCAGGTGGCCCCTGCCGGTAGCCCCGAGAGACCGCGGGCAGGGGCAGCGTCGTCCGGCTGCGCCCCTCCCGCCGGGGCCCAGGACAGTGGCCACAGGTCCCCAGAGGGACGGGCCCAGGCCCTCCCTGGAGCGGGTGGTGGGACCTGAGGGAGAACTGTGCGGCCCACCCTCCCCCGCTTCGGTCCAGGCACTGGGTTCCTGGCGCGGCCGGGCCCTGGGGGTCCCTAGGGAGGGTGGCCACAGAGGGCGTCTGGTGAAATGCACCTCGGGGGTCTGAGGGAGCTTAGGACCTTGGTCAGAGCGGAAGGATGCCAGGTCGGGAAGGGGCAGGGGCAGAGGCAGGCCCAGGGAGTCCAGGTAGGGACCGCGTGGGGACGGATCGGGGGCAGGACCCACGGACATAGAAGCCGGGGACAGAGGGGACCTCAGCGCGGTCGGGCCCCAGGGTCAGACCGGGAAGGCCCCTGGGAGGGATAGGGACACATGGCCGATGGGGCGGGACTGGTGCATCCAGGTCTCCCGAGAGACTGGGGGCCTTGGTGGAAGGACCAGGGACTCCCTCAGGTGGGCAAGGGGAGTACCCAGGTCCTACTGGGCGTCGTGGTGAGGATACAGAGGGAGGACTGCCGGACACTAGACACCAGCAGTCAGGGAAGGTCCACCGGGGGGGGGGGGAGGGGAAGGTGGATCCACGTGGTGAGTCAGGAGTTCCACATACGGGTATCTGAGAGACTAAAGGCCTGATGGAAGGAGCGGATGCTCAGGTAGGCAGAAGGGAGGGCCCAGGTCCTGCTGGGCATCGTGGTGAGGATGCAGAGGGAGGACTGCAGGTCGCTGGACCCCAGCAGAGTCAGTCATAGAAGATACATGGGCGGGCGGGGGCGGGGGCAATGCGCGGGGGGGGGGGGGCGCGGATGGGAACACGTGGTGAGTCTGGACTTCCGCATACGGGTCTCTGAGAGATTAAACGCCTGATGGAGGGAGCCAAAGCTCAGGTGGGCAGAGGGGAGGGTCCTGGCGCGAATCGAGAGGAGACCAGGGATGAACCATAACGGAGGACAGAGGGGACCCTGGCAGAAGTCCGCCTAGGATGGCAGTCTAGGGAGCCTACCGGGCGGGATGGGAACACGCCGCCACTGGGGCCGGACTTCGGCAACGTGGTCTCCTGAGAGAATGGGGGCCTCGGAGGAAGAAGTCTGTCTTCCATCCGGTGGACAGAGGGGAGGGCCTAGGTCCTGCTGCTCTTCAATGTGAGGATGCAGAGGGAGGACTGAGAGACCCTGGTTCCTAGCACAGGGTTTCTATGAAGGCCCCTGGTGCGGGATGGGAACACGTGGTGAGTCTTGACTTCTGCATCTGGGTGTCCGAGTGATAAAGGGCCTGTGGTAAGGAGCAGATCTCAGGTCTTTAGAGGCGAGGGCCCAGGCGCTTATGGGCGTCAAGGTATGAACCCTGAGGGAGGACAGAGGGGAACTCACAGAGGTCAGGCCCTAGTGTCAGTCCAGGAAGGCCCCTGGGCGCGATGGGGAAACGAGGCCAGTGTGGCTGGACTGGTGCATCCGGGTCTCCCGAGAGACTGGGGACCTGGTGAAAGGAGCCAATGCTCAGGTGGGCAGAGGGGAGACCCCATGGCCTGCTGGGCTTCATGCTGAGGATGCAGAGGGAAGACTGAAGGACGCTGGACCCCAGCACAGAGGCAGTGAGGGAAGGTCCGTGCAGGGGGGATTGGAGGTGGTGAGTCAGGACTTTTGCATCCCCAGTGTCAGAGACCCTGGGGGCCTGGGTGGAAGGAGCAGGGCCTCCCTCCGGTGTGCAGAGGAGAGGGCCTAGGCAGTAACCCGAGTCAAGCTATGAACTCTGAGGGAGGACAGAGGAGATCTCCCAGGGGTGGGGCCATAGTGTCAGTCCAGGAAGATCCCTGGGGGCCATGGGGATGCATAGCGAGCCTGCAGATCCGATTCTGGGTCTCAGGAGTCAGGAGGCGTGCGGTAAGGAGCACGGCCTCAGGTCGGAAGGCTGGGAGGGCCCAGCTTCTGTCGGGAGTCAAGGTGAGGACCAGAGGGAGGACAGAGGGACCCTGGGCCCAGTAGGGAATCAGTCCTGGGAGGCCCTTGAGTGGGACAAGCATGACATGAGGCGTGTCCTGACTTCGGCTCTGGGTCCCAGAGACACTGAGAGCTTGTTGTAAGGAGCGGCCTTCAGATGCAGGGATGAAGGCACTGGCCATCCAGGGAGTGCAGGTGGGCAATAGAGGACAGGCCTAAGTGACCCGAAGGAACCCATCTCAGGGAATCCCTGGCCTTTGTTGCCTGATGTGCCATCCAGGATCGTTTCCCATGGTTCTCAGGGCAGCGAGGGCTTTGGTCTGAGGGAACAGGCCTGGAGACAGCAGAGAGAGGAACACAAGATGTGCTGAGGCTCAAGCTAAGATCCCTGAGGGAGGACTCAGGGAGGGACCTGGACTCCAGAACAGGGACAGCGCACTGAAACCTGCCCCTGCTGTCAGCCCTGTGAGGCGTGTTTGTGCCAAGTCCACAGGCAGTGTGTCAGGACGTCCGCATCCAGGTCTGACAGAAGCGGGGGCCATGGTTTAAAAAACGAGGGGCAGGGGCTAATGGGACTGGATGCGAGGACCCGGTGGGAGGACATGAGCGACCCTGAACCCCAGAACAGCATCAGGCCTGGGAAGCCCCTGAGCGGGAAGAGGACAAGTGGCATGTCCAGACTTCCACATCCGGGTCATAGAGCGTCTGGGGGTTCGGGTAAGAGGCAGATCAGGGTCAGCAGCAGGGAAGGTCAAATCCTCCCGAAGTCAAGGCGAGAACCCTCAGGGAGAACTGCGTGGACCCTGGACCCCAGAACAGAGTCACCGACGGGAGGCCATAGGGCAGCTGTCGCACCCCCACATTTGGCCTTGGATCTCACGGATGCGTGGGGCTGTCAGAGGGGAAAGGACTGGGGACAGCACAGGGCAGTCCCGAGGGATGCAGGGTGAGCGTTGAGGACCTTAGAGCCTAAAACAGACAGTGATTTTGTTGCCCGTGGGCTCCTTCTTGGATGTCCCCCAAGCTGGGGGGAACATCTGAAGTGTTCTTGACTTCTGCACCCAGGGTCTGAGGGAGGTGAGAGCCTTGGTCTGAGGATTGTGGCCTCAGGTCAGCAGAGGGTGGAGCCCCAAGACTCTGAGGGAGGACTGAGCAGACCCCCACGCAGACACAGGGGTCCCAAATGAAGTCCTGCCCCGGTGGCCAGTCCTGCGAGGCCAGGCTGGGAGTCAAGAAAAGTAAGCACCCCACTTTCTCCCCTGGGTCTCCGCGGGGTGGTGGCGTTGTTCTGCAGGATGCATGCTGAGGATAGGAGAAGGGATAGTTCCAGCACCTGCCGAACGTAAACGTGAGCACCTTAGGGACAAAGAGTGGACTCCTGCCCCTGGACAGAGGGACCAACCCCCGATCTGAGCTCCTTGTGAATTGGGTGGGGTGCAGGGGGAGGGCGTGGATTGCTGCGTCCGCACCCTTCTCTCCCAGCTCTCAGGCACGAGAGGACCATGCTGGGAGAGGTCTCAGTCAGGTCATCTGAGGAAGCCCTCCTGGGAGACACACAGGAGTCCCTGGTACTGCCAAGAATCCATGTGGGGACCCCTGAGAGAGGAGGGGCTGGGTCCGAACCCACCCCTCAGGAAAAGGAGGAGATGGCCTAGAAATCTGGCCAGGCCCTACCTGAGAACCCTGGGAACCCTGGGTGGAGCCTGTTGGGCTGAGCCCCTCCTCCTCTCCAGATCCCTGGTCTCAGGGAGGGGAGGGCCTGGGCCTGGGCCTGAGGGTCTGGACTCTAGTCAGTGGGGGAGGCAGGGACCTTGGCCCTGGCCCTGGCCCTGGTGGGGATGGAGGTGAGAAATGAGGGCATGCCTCCCACAGCAGGATCCCTAGGGACCAGGCTTGCCCTGCTACTTCTCTCAGCCATGGGGAGACAGGAAATGGTGGGCTAATTGATTTTTCCCTCTGGCGTCCTCTGGAGATGAGGCCTCAGCACAGGGCGGGTGAGAGTTTTCCCAGGCCTTCCGTGGGGTCAAGGTATCGACCAAGAGGCACACCCATCCCAGCACAGATGGAACCCCGAGCCTGGCCATCCCTGGACATCCGTGACAAGCCCTGTGGACCTTTGGCAGTTGTGGCCAGATGTGGGCCTCCTAGCTTACCTTCTGTGGAGTCTCAGGGCTGCGTGGCCTTGCTGTGATCCTTTGGCCTCAGTCCCACGTTGGGTGGGGCCCAGGCTCTGGCAGGGGAAATAGCCGCCTCTTGAGAGGCCAAGGAGGGGACCACCCAGCCTGGACTGGTGGGGACCTCACAGAGTCCGACCCAGCCCTCCTGTCTGCACCCTGAGGTGCCCCTCCCTTTCTCCTCCAGGGGCTTCAAGAACTCAGAGTCGAGGTCTCTGCCTGAGGCAGGAGTCCCTAAGGTCACAGAGCAGGGGAGGCGCAGGGGAGTGCCACAGGTCAAGGTGAGGACCCAGGGGCTTGCCCTTCCCATCCTCTCCTAAGCAGGAAGCAGCCCACTGTCAGCTCTGGGACCTCAGGCCTCTGCAGGCCGGCTGGACTCTGAGGAGCCATCCCACCTCTGTCTTCAGGTTCAGCCCGACAGGCGCCATGTCCCTGGGTCGGAGGAGTGAGCTCTGGCAGCTGGAGGAAGACCCAGTCCCGGCCCAGAGCCTGGTGGAGGCACAGCTGTCCGGGGCTGGGGAGGAGGGGGGCCCATGTCCCTCCTCCTCAGCCTCTGCCTCCTCCCAGTCCAGCCCCTCTCGCATCTCCTGCTCTGCCCTGTTTCTGGGCCCTCCGGAGGAGGGGTCTGCTGCTGGGGGCCCGAGTGCTCCCCAGAGCCCTCAGAGTGCCTGCCCCTCCCCCACTGGCCTGGCAGCCACTGCATGGGGCCAGCCCCACCATGGCTCCAGCAGCCCAGATGAGGAGGGGTCGAGCGGCTGGGAGGAGCCCGAGGAAGCCCAGCCCCTGCTCCAGGACACACTCCAGGGGAAGGCTGCTGACCTGGTGGCGTTCCTGGTGCTCAAGTATCTCACCCAGCAGCGCACCAGCCAGGCAGAGATGCTGGAGGTGGTCGGCAACGACTACCAGGACGCCTTCCCCGTGATCTTCGGCCAAGCGTCCGAGTGCATGCGGCTGGTCTTTGGCGTGGATGTGAAGGAGGTGGACCCCAGCGACCACTCCTACGTCCTGGTCACCGTCCTGGGCCTCACCTGCGGTGGGCTGCCGAGCGGTGAGCAGGGCATGCCCAAGACCGGCCTCCTGGTGGTGCTCTTGGGGGTGATCGTCCTGGAGGGCGACTGTGCCCCGGAGGAGAAGGTGTGGGAAGTGCTGGGGGTCATGGGGGTGTACGCCAGCAGGGAGCACGTCATCTACGGGGAGCCCAGGGAGCTCCTCACCAATGTCTGGGTGCAGGAAGGGTACGTGGAGTACCGGCAGGTGCCCGGCAGCGACCCTGCCCGCTACGAGTTCCTGTGGGGTCCCAGGGCCTATGCTGAAACCAGCAAGTTCCAAGTGCTGGAGTATTTGCTGCGGGTCAGTCGCGGGCCGCAGCCTTCGTCCCTGGCCCTGTGTGAAGAGTCTGTGAGCGATGAGGAAGAGGGGGCCTGAGCCCCAGGGGTGGCCAGGCCCTTTCCAGGCTTTGGTGGGGCCAACAGATTCTCCTGCGGGATGCTGGGCGGGAAGTGAGGCTGCTTGCTGGTTCTTTCCTGTTACTGTGTGTGTGTGTGTGTGTGTGTGTGTGTGTGTGTGTGTGTGTGTGTGAAGACGCAGCCCTGGGCTTTCTAAGGAGTGCAGGGCCAAGGAGGGTTGGGAGAAGAAAGCTGGGCAAGGAGCCTCCTTGGGGGGGATGGGAGGGGGCTGTTCTCTGTGATGACTCCCACATGCAGAGCTTGGTGTCCTCGAGGAAGCTCTCCAGTGGGGTTCCTAGGCATAGAAGGTTTCATCCGCTTCGGCGGCTGAGTGTGTGAGTGACATCCGCCCCCCCCCCCCACACACACACACAGCATTTGTCCTCACCCAGTTCAAGAGTTAAGAGTTTTGTCATGTCCTGGAAACCAGGTGGGACCCCTTGCCTCCTTCTTTGGGCTCTGGACCAAAATCACAGGGCATTGGTCTAAGGATGGGTTGAAAAGGTGAAAAAAGGAAGAGTGAAGTGATGGGGTCAGGAAATAGAGAAATAAAAGGGAAAGTTTGTTGGTTCTTGCTTCTGATGCTTTGCTGTCTGTCACTGTGCAAATGCTAAAGGCACACGCAGATGTGCGCTCCTGCATTGGCTTGGTTCTTCAAGAAAGGAGGAGAAACCTCCTGTCAGCGCAGAGGGAGCCCTGCTCGCCTTGATTGCCAGCCAGTGGCTGAGCTCTGCTCTCTGGAAGGCACTGTGGGTGAGCAGTGAGGACACCAGGAGAAGCAGGACACGTCCCAGGCATAGGGGACTGTGTCCAGCAGCCGCAGTGTTGGCAGGAAGGTGGGGAGGGGTGCCCTGAGCCCTGCAGAAGAAGGGGAAGCAGGGTGACGGGGTGTGGCTCCCGGGGCGAGCACTGCAGTGCAAATGCCCCTGGCCCGGCCTGGGTGTCTGGGGAGACCAGAGGGGCGCCGTGATGGCTTCTGTGCAGCTGGTCACCAGGAACCTGCGTGGTGACAGTAGCCAGACTCCACTCTCTGCCTCCCTGTTAAGGAAGTGGTGGGGTGGGTGCGAGACTGGTTGTGAGGCGGACAGGCTCCAACCCTGCCTGCCCGAGTCCAGGTAAGGAGACCAGGGAGGACCGGGGGACCCCGGCCCTGCCCGTTCCCCTCTCCTCCCCCACCTACCCCCTCGCCGGAACCCATCGCCGCCCGACGTGCTGGCGGCCCTAGGGGACCCCTTCCTAAGGGGTCCGGAAGTGACGAGGAGCTCCGACTTCCGCCTCAGAGCTCTGAGAGCGGCGACGAGCTCCGCGTGAGGGAGGCGGGATCTTGGTCAGCTGAGGCGAGGCGTGCAGGTAGACCCACCCGTGAGGGAGCACACTGGGGGTGGGGGTGGGGCGCCCAGGAACCAGGTGGCCCCTGCCGGTAGCCCCGAGAGACCGCGGGCAGGGGCAGCGTCGTCCGGCTGCGCCCCTCCCGCCGGGGCCCAGGACAGAGGCCACAGGTCCCCAGAGGGACGGGCCCAGGCCCTCCCTGGAGCGGGTGGTGGGACCTGAGGGAGAACTGTGCGGCCCACCCTCCCCCGCTTCGGTCCAGGCACTGGGTTCCTGGCGCGGCTGGGCCCTGGGGGTCCCTAGGGAGGGTGGCCACAGAGGGCGTCTGGTGAAATGCACCTCGGGGGTCTGAGGGAGCTTAGGACCTTGGTCAGAGCGGAAGGATGCCAGGTCGGGAAGGGGCAGGGGCAGAGGCAGGCCCAGGGAGTCCAGGTAGGGACCGCGTGGGGACGGATCGGGGGCAGGACCCACGGACATAGAAGCCGGGGACAGAGGGGACCTCAGCGCGGTCGGGCCCCAGGGTCAGACCGGGAAGGCCCCTGGGAGGGATAGGGACACATGGCCGATGGGGCGGGACTGGTGCATCCAGGTCTCCCGAGAGACTGGGGGCCTTGGTGGAAGGACCAGGGACTCCCTCAGGTGGGCAAGGGGAGGACCCAGGTCCTACTGGGCGTCGTGGTGAGGATACAGAGGGAGGACTGCGGGACACTAGACACCAGCAGTCAGGGAAGGTCCACGGGGGGGGGGGGGGAGGGGAAGGTGGATCCACGTGGTGAGTCAGGAGTTCCACATACGGGTATCTGAGAGACTAAAGGCCTGATGGAAGGAGCGGATGCTCAGGTAGGCAGAAGGGAGGGCCCAGGTCCTGCTGGGCATCGTGGTGAGGATGCAGAGGGAGGACTGCAGGTCGCTGGACCCCAG
This sequence comes from Ursus americanus, assembly GCF_024610735.1. Taxonomy (NCBI): domain Eukaryota; kingdom Metazoa; phylum Chordata; class Mammalia; order Carnivora; family Ursidae; genus Ursus; species Ursus americanus. Next base: position 11,934 of record NW_028273750.1, on the reverse strand, counting down.
CAGAGTCAGTCATAGAAGATACATGGGCGGGCGGGGGCGGGGGCAATGCGCGGGGGGGGGGGGGGGGGCGCGGATGGGAACACGTGGTGAGTCTGGACTTCCGCATACGGGTCTCTGAGAGATTAAACGCCTGATGGAGGGAGCCAAAGCTCAGGTGGGCAGAGGGGAGGGTCCTGGCGCGAATCGAGAGGAGACCAGGGATGAACCATAACGGAGGACAGAGGGGACCCTGGCAGAAGTCCGCCTAGGATGGCAGTCTAGGGAGCCTACCGGGCGGGATGGGAACACGCCGCCACTGGGGCCGGACTTCGGCAACGTGGTCTCCTGAGAGAATGGGGGCCTCGGAGGAAGAAGTCTGTCTTCCATCCGGTGGACAGAGGGGAGGGCCCAGGTCCTGCTGCTCTTCAATGTGAGGATGCAGAGGGAGGACTGAGAGACCCTGGTTCCTAGCACAGGGTTTCTATGAAGGCCCCTGGTGCGGGATGGGAACACGTGGTGAGTCTTGACTTCTGCATCTGGGTGTCCGAGTGATAAAGGGCCTGTCGTAAGGAGCAGATCTCAGGTCTTTAGAGGCGAGGGCCCAGGCGCTTCTGGGCGTCAAGGTATGAACCCTGAGGGAGGACAGAGGGGAACTCACAGAGGTCAGGCCCTAGTGTCAGTCCAGGAAGGCCCCTGGGCGCGATGGGGAAACGAGGCCAGTGTGGCTGGACTGGTGCATCCGGGTCTCCCGAGAGACTGGGGACCTGGTGAAAGGAGCCAATGCTCAGGTGGGCAGAGGGGAGACCCCATGGCCTGCTGGGCTTCATGCTGAGGATGCAGAGGGAAGACTGAAGGACGCTGGACCCCAGCACAGAGGCAGTGAGGGAAGGTCCGTGCAGGGGGGATTGGAGGTGGTGAGTCAGGACTTTTGCATCCCCAGTGTCAGAGACCCTGGGGGCCTGGGTGGAAGGAGCAGGGCCTCCCTCCGGTGTGCAGAGGAGAGGGCCTAGGCAGTAACCCGAGTCAAGCTATGAACTCTGAGGGAGGACAGAGGAGATCTCCCAGGGGTGGGGCCATAGTGTCAGTCCAGGAAGATCCCTGGGGGCCATGGGGATGCATAGCGAGCCTGCAGATCCGATTCTGGGTCTCAGGAGTCAGGAGGCGTGCGGTAAGGAGCACGGCCTCAGGTCGGAAGGCTGGGAGGGCCCAGCTTCTGTCGGGAGTCAAGGTGAGGACCAGAGGGAGGACAGAGGGACCCTGGGCCCAGTAGGGAATCAGTCCTGGGAGGCCCTTGAGTGGGACAAGCATGACATGAGGCGTGTCCTGACTTCGGCTCTGGGTCCCAGAGACACTGAGAGCTTGTTGTAAGGAGCGGCCTTCAGATGCAGGGATGAAGGCACTGGCCATCCAGGGAGTGCAGGTGGGCAATAGAGGACAGGCCTAAGTGACCCGAAGGAACCCATCTCAGGGAATCCCTGGCCTTTGTTGCCTGATGTGCCATCCAGGATCGTTTCCCATGGTTCTCAGGGCAGCGAGGGCTTTGGTCTGAGGGAACAGGCCTGGAGACAGCAGAGAGAGGAACACAAGATGTGCTGAGGCTCAAGCTAAGATCCCTGAGGGAGGACTCAGGGAGGGACCTGGACTCCAGAACAGGGACAGCGCACTGAAACCTGCCCCTGCTGTCAGCCCTGTGAGGCGTGTTTGTGCCAAGTCCACAGGCAGTGTGTCAGGACGTCCGCATCCAGGTCTGACAGAAGCGGGGGCCATGGTTTAAAAAACGAGGGGCAGGGGCTAATGGGACTGGATGCGAGGACCCGGTGGGAGGACATGAGCGACCCTGAACCCCAGAACAGCATCAGGCCTGGGAAGCCCCTGAGCGGGAAGAGGACAAGTGGCATGTCCAGACTTCCACATCCGGGTCATAGAGCGTCTGGGGGTTCGGGTAAGAGGCAGATCAGGGTCAGCAGCAGGGAAGGTCAAATCCTCCCGAAGTCAAGGCGAGAACCCTCAGGGAGAACTGCGTGGACCCTGGACCCCAGAACAGAGTCACCGACGGGAGGCCATAGGGCAGCTGTCGCACCCCCACATTTGGCCTTGGATCTCACGGATGCGGATGCGTGGGGCTGTCAGAGGGGAAAGGACTGGGGACAGCACAGGGCAGTCCCGAGGGATGCAGGGTGAGCGTTGAGGACCTTAGAGCCTAAAACAGACAGTGATTTTGTTGCCCGTGGGCTCCTTCTTGGATGTCCCCCAAGCTGGGGGGAACATCTGAAGTGTTCTTGACTTCTGCACCCAGGGTCTGAGGGAGGTGAGAGCCTTGGTCTGAGGATTGTGGCCTCAGGTCAGCAGAGGGTGGAGCCCCAAGACTCTGAGGGAGGACTGAGCAGACCCCCACGCAGACACAGGGGTCCCAAATGAAGTCCTGCCCCGGTGGCCAGTCCTGCGAGGCCAGGCTGGGAGTCAAGAAAAGTAAGCACCCCACTTTCTCCCCTGGGTCTCCGCGGGGTGGTGGCGTTGTTCTGCAGGATGCATGCTGAGGATAGGAGAAGGGATAGTTCCAGCACCTGCCGAACGTAAACGTGAGCACCTTAGGGACAAAGAGTGGACTCCTGCCCCTGGACAGAGGGACCAACCCCCGATCTGAGCTCCTTGTGAATTGGGTGGGGTGCAGGGGGAGGGCGTGGATTGCTGCGTCCGCACCCTTCTCTCCCAGCTCTCAGGCACGAGAGGACCATGCTGGGAGAGGTCTCAGTCAGGTCATCTGAGGAAGCCCTCCTGGGAGACACACAGGAGTCCCTGGTACTGCCAAGAATCCATGTGGGGACCCCTGAGAGAGGAGGGGCTGGGTCCGAACCCACCCCTCAGGAAAAGGAGGAGATGGCCTAGAAATCTGGCCAGGCCCTACCTGAGAACCCTGGGAACCCTGGGTGGAGCCTGTTGGGCTGAGCCCCTCCTCCTCTCCAGATCCCTGGTCTCAGGGAGGGGAGGGCCTGGGCCTGGGCCTGAGGGTCTGGACTCTAGTCAGTGGGGGAGGCAGGGACCTTGGCCCTGGCCCTGGCCCTGGTGGGGATGGAGGTGAGAAATGAGGGCATGCCTCCCACAGCAGGATCCCTAGGGACCAGGCTTGCCCTGCTACTTCTCTCAGCCATGGGGAGACAGGAAATGGTGGGCTAATTGATTTTTCCCTCTGGCGTCCTCCGGAGATGAGGCCTCAGCACAGGGCGGGTGAGAGTTTTCCCAGGCCTTCCGTGGGGTCAAGGTATCGACCAAGAGGCACACCCATCCCAGCACAGATGGAACCCCGAGCCTGGCCATCCCTGGACATCCGTGACAAGCCCTGTGGACCTTTGGCAGTTGTGGCCAGATGTGGGCCTCCTAGCTTACCTTCTGTGGAGTCTCAGGGCTGCGTGGCCTTGCTGTGATCCTTTGGCCTCAGTCCCACGTTGGGTGGGGCCCAGGCTCTGGCAGGGGAAATAGCCGCCTCTTGAGAGGCCAAGGAGGGGACCACCCAGCCTGGACTGGTGGGGACCTCACAGAGTCCGACCCAGCCCTCCTGTCTGCACCCTGAGGTGCCCCTCCCTTTCTCCTCCAGGGGCTTCAAGAACTCAGAGTCGAGGTCTCTGCCTGAGGCAGGAGTCCCTAAGGTCACAGAGCAGGGGAGGCGCAGGGGAGTGCCACAGGTCAAGGTGAGGACCCAGGGGCTTGCCCTTCCCATCCTCTCCTAAGCAGGAAGCAGCCCACTGTCAGCTCTGGGACCTCAGGCCTCTGCAGGCCGGCTGGACTCTGAGGAGCCATCCCACCTCTGTCTTCAGGTTCAGCCCGACAGGCGCCATGTCCCTGGGTCGGAGGAGTGAGCTCTGGCAGCTGGAGGAAGACCCAGTCCCGGCCCAGAGCCTGGTGGAGGCACAGCTGTCCGGGGCTGGGGAGGAGGGGGGCCCATGTCCCTCCTCCTCAGCCTCTGCCTCCTCCCAGTCCAGCCCCTCTCGCATCTCCTGCTCTGCCCTGTTTCTGGGCCCTCCGGAGGAGGGGTCTGCTGCTGGGGGCCCGAGTGCTCCCCAGAGCCCTCAGAGTGCCTGCCCCTCCCCCACTGGCCTGGCAGCCACTGCATGGGGCCAGCCCCACCATGGCTCCAGCAGCCCAGATGAGGAGGGGTCGAGCGGCTGGGAGGAGCCCGAGGAAGCCCAGCCCCTGCTCCAGGACACACTCCAGGGGAAGGCTGCTGACCTGGTGGCGTTCCTGGTGCTCAAGTATCTCACCCAGCAGCGCACCAGCCAGGCAGAGATGCTGGAGGTGGTCGGCAACGACTACCAGGACGCCTTCCCCGTGATCTTCGGCCAAGCGTCCGAGTGCATGCGGCTGGTCTTTGGCGTGGATGTGAAGGAGGTGGACCCCAGCGACCACTCCTACGTCCTGGTCACCGTCCTGGGCCTCACCTGCGGTGGGCTGCCGAGCGGTGAGCAGGGCATGCCCAAGACCGGCCTCCTGGTGGTGCTCTTGGGGGTGATCGTCCTGGAGGGCGACTGTGCCCCGGAGGAGAAGGTGTGGGAAGTGCTGGGGGTCATGGGGGTGTACGCCAGCAGGGAGCACGTCATCTACGGGGAGCCCAGGGAGCTCCTCACCAATGTCTGGGTGCAGGAAGGGTACGTGGAGTACCGGCAGGTGCCCGGCAGCGACCCTGCCCGCTACGAGTTCCTGTGGGGTCCCAGGGCCTATGCTGAAACCAGCAAGTTCCAAGTGCTGGAGTATTTGCTGCGGGTCAGTCGCGGGCCGCAGCCTTCGTCCCTGGCCCTGTGTGAAGAGTCTGTGAGCGATGAGGAAGAGGGGGCCTGAGCCCCAGGGGTGGCCAGGCCCTTTCCAGGCTTTGGTGGGGCCAACAGATTCTCCTGCGGGATGCTGGGCGGGAAGTGAGGCTGCTTGCTGGTTCTTTCCTGTTACTGTGTGTGTGTGTGTGTGTGTGTGTGTGTGTGTGTGTGTGTGAAGAGGCAGCCCTGGGCTTTCTAAGGAGTGCAGGGCCAAGGAGGGTTGGGAGAAGAAAGCTGGGCAAGGAGCCTCCTTGGGGGGGATGGGAGGGGGCTGTTCTCTGTGATGACTCCCACATGCAGAGCTTGGTGTCCTCGAGGAAGCTCTCCAGTGGGGTTCCTTGGCATAGAAGGTTTCATCCGCTTTGGCGGCTGAGTGTGTGAGTGACATCCGCCCCCCCCCCCCACAAACACACAGCATTTGTCCTTACCCAGGTCAAGAGTTAAGAGTTTTGTCATGTCCTGGAAACCAGGTGGGACCCCTTGCCTCCTTCTTTGGGCTCTGGACCAAAATCACAGGGCATTGGTCTAAGGATGGGTTGAAAAGGTGAAAAAAGGAAGAGTGAAGTGTGGGGTCAGGAAATAGAGAAATAAAAGGGAAAGTTTGTTGGTTCTTGCTTCTGATGCTTTGCTGTCTGTCACTGTGCAAATGCTAAAGGCACACGCAGATGTGCGCTCCTGCATTGGCTTGGTTCTTCAAGAAAGGAGGAGAAACCTCCTGTCAGCGCAGAGGGAGCCCTGCTCGCCTTGATTGCCAGCCAGTGGCTGAGCTCTGCTCTCTGGAAGGCACTGTGGGTGAGCAGTGAGGACACCAGGAGAAGCAGGACACGTCCCAGGCATAGGGGACTGTGTCCAGCAGCCGCAGTGTTGGCAGGAAGGTGGGGAGGGGTGCCCTGAGCCCTGCAGAAGAAGGGGAAGCAGGGTGACGGGGTGTGGCTCCCGGGGCGAGCACTGCAGTGCAAATGCCCCTGGCCCGGCCTGGGTGTCTGGGGAGACCAGAGGGGCGCCGTGATGGCTTCTGTGCAGCTGGTCACCAGGAACCTGCGTGGTGACAGTAGCCAGACTCCACTCTCTGCCTCCCTGTTAAGGAAGTGGTGGGGTGGGTGCGAGACTGGTTGTGAGGCGGACAGGCTCCAACCCTGCCTGCCTGAGTCCAGGTAAGGAGACCAGGGAGGACCGGGGGACCCCGGCCCTGCCCGTTCCCCTCTCCTCCCCCACCTACCCCCTCGCCGGAACCCATCGCCGCCCGACGTGCTGGCGGCCCTAGGGGACCCCTTCCTAAGGGGTCCGGAAGTGACGAGCTCCGACTTCCGCCTCAGAGCTCTGAGAGCGGCGACGACCTCCGCGTGAGGGAGGCGGGATCTTGGTCAGCTGAGGCGAGGCGTGCAGGTAGACCCACCCGTGAGGGAGCACACTGGGGGTGGGGGTGGGGGTGGGTTGGGGTGCCCAGGAGCCAGGTGGCCCCTGCCGGTAGCCCCGAGAGACCGCGGGCAGGGGCAGCGTCGTCCGGCTGCGCCCCTCCCGCCGGGGCCCAGGACAGTGGCCACAGGTCCCCAGAGGGACGGGCCCAGGCCCTCCCTGGAGCGGGTGGTGGGACCTGAGGGAGAACTGTGCGGCCCACCCTCCCCCGCTTCGGTCCAGGCACTGGGTTCCTGGCGCGGCCGGGCCCTGGGGGTCCCTAGGGAGGGTGGCCACAGAGGGCGTCTGGTGAAATGCACCTCGGGGGTCTGAGGGAGCTTAGGACCTTGGTCAGAGCGGAAGGATGCCAGGTCGGGAAGGGGCAGGGGCAGAGGCAGGCCCAGGGAGTCCAGGTAGGGACCGCGTGGGGACGGATCGGGGGCAGGACCCACGGACATAGAAGCCGGGGACAGAGGGGACCTCAGCGCGGTCGGGCCCCAGGGTCAGACCGGGAAGGCCCCTGGGAGGGATAGGGACACATGGCCGATGGGGCGGGACTGGTGCATCCAGGTCTCCCGAGAGACTGGGGGCCTTGGTGGAAGGACCAGGGACTCCCTCAGGTGGGCAAGGGGAGTACCCAGGTCCTACTGGGCGTCGTGGTGAGGATACAGAGGGAGGACTGCCGGACACTAGACACCAGCAGTCAGGGAAGGTCCACCGGGGGGGCGGGGAGGGGAAGGTGGATCCACGTGGTGAGTCAGGAGTTCCACATACGGGTATCTGAGAGACTAAAGGCCTGATGGAAGGAGCGGATGCTCAGGTAGGCAGAAGGGAGGGCCCAGGTCCTGCTGGGCATCGTGGTGAGGATGCAGAGGGAGGACTGCAGGTCGCTGGACCCCAGCAGAGTCAGTCATAGAAGATACATGGGCGGGCGGGGGCGGGGGCAATGCGCGGGGGGGGGGGGGGCGCGGATGGGAACACGTGGTGAGTCTGGACTTCCGCATACGGGTCTCTGAGAGATTAAACGCCTGATGGAGGGAGCCAAAGCTCAGGTGGGCAGAGGGGAGGGTCCTGGCGCGAATCGAGAGGAGACCAGGGATGAACCATAACGGAGGACAGAGGGGACCCTGGCAGAAGTCCGCCTAGGATGGCAGTCTAGGGAGCCTACCGGGCGGGATGGGAACACGCCGCCACTGGGGCCGGACTTCGGCAACGTGGTCTCCTGAGAGAATGGGGGCCTCGGAGGAAGAAGTCTGTCTTCCATCCGGTGGACAGAGGGGAGGGCCTAGGTCCTGCTGCTCTTCAATGTGAGGATGCAGAGGGAGGACTGAGAGACCCTGGTTCCTAGCACAGGGTTTCTATGAAGGCCCCTGGTGCGGGATGGGAACACGTGGTGAGTCTTGACTTCTGCATCTGGGTGTCCGAGTGATAAAGGGCCTGTGGTAAGGAGCAGATCTCAGGTCTTTAGAGGCGAGGGCCCAGGCGCTTATGGGCGTCAAGGTATGAACCCTGAGGGAGGACAGAGGGGAACTCACAGAGGTCAGGCCCTAGTGTCAGTCCAGGAAGGCCCCTGGGCGCGATGGGGAAACGAGGCCAGTGTGGCTGGACTGGTGCATCCGGGTCTCCCGAGAGACTGGGGACCTGGTGAAAGGAGCCAATGCTCAGGTGGGCAGAGGGGAGACCCCATGGCCTGCTGGGCTTCATGCTGAGGATGCAGAGGGAAGACTGAAGGACGCTGGACCCCAGCACAGAGGCAGTGAGGGAAGGTCCGTGCAGGGGGGATTGGAGGTGGTGAGTCAGGACTTTTGCATCCCCAGTGTCAGAGACCCTGGGGGCCTGGGTGGAAGGAGCAGGGCCTCCCTCCGGTGTGCAGAGGAGAGGGCCTAGGCAGTAACCCGAGTCAAGCTATGAACTCTGAGGGAGGACAGAGGAGATCTCCCAGGGGTGGGGCCATAGTGTCAGTCCAGGAAGATCCCTGGGGGCCATGGGGATGCATAGCGAGCCTGCAGATCCGATTCTGGGTCTCAGGAGTCAGGAGGCGTGCGGTAAGGAGCACGGCCTCAGGTCGGAAGGCTGGGAGGGCCCAGCTTCTGTCGGGAGTCAAGGTGAGGACCAGAGGGAGGACAGAGGGACCCTGGGCCCAGTAGGGAATCAGTCCTGGGAGGCCCTTGAGTGGGACAAGCATGACATGAGGCGTGTCCTGACTTCGGCTCTGGGTCCCAGAGACACTGAGAGCTTGTTGTAAGGAGCGGCCTTCAGATGCAGGGATGAAGGCACTGGCCATCCAGGGAGTGCAGGTGGGCAATAGAGGACAGGCCTAAGTGACCCGAAGGAACCCATCTCAGGGAATCCCTGGCCTTTGTTGCCTGATGTGCCATCCAGGATCGTTTCCCATGGTTCTCAGGGCAGCGAGGGCTTTGGTCTGAGGGAACAGGCCTGGAGACAGCAGAGAGAGGAACACAAGATGTGCTGAGGCTCAAGCTAAGATCCCTGAGGGAGGACTCAGGGAGGGACCTGGACTCCAGAACAGGGACAGCGCACTGAAACCTGCCCCTGCTGTCAGCCCTGTGAGGCGTGTTTGTGCCAAGTCCACAGGCAGTGTGTCAGGACGTCCGCATCCAGGTCTGACAGAAGCGGGGGCCATGGTTTAAAAAACGAGGGGCAGGGGCTAATGGGACTGGATGCGAGGACCCGGTGGGAGGACATGAGCGACCCTGAACCCCAGAACAGCATCAGGCCTGGGAAGCCCCTGAGCGGGAAGAGGACAAGTGGCATGTCCAGACTTCCACATCCGGGTCATAGAGCGTCTGGGGGTTCGGGTAAGAGGCAGATCAGGGTCAGCAGCAGGGAAGGTCAAATCCTCCCGAAGTCAAGGCGAGAACCCTCAGGGAGAACTGCGTGGACCCTGGACCCCAGAACAGAGTCACCGACGGGAGGCCATAGGGCAGCTGTCGCACCCCCACATTTGGCCTTGGATCTCACGGATGCGTGGGGCTGTCAGAGGGGAAAGGACTGGGGACAGCACAGGGCAGTCCCGAGGGATGCAGGGTGAGCGTTGAGGACCTTAGAGCCTAAAACAGACAGTGATTTTGTTGCCCGTGGGCTCCTTCTTGGATGTCCCCCAAGCTGGGGGGAACATCTGAAGTGTTCTTGACTTCTGCACCCAGGGTCTGAGGGAGGTGAGAGCCTTGGTCTGAGGATTGTGGCCTCAGGTCAGCAGAGGGTGGAGCCCCAAGACTCTGAGGGAGGACTGAGCAGACCCCCACGCAGACACAGGGGTCCCAAATGAAGTCCTGCCCCGGTGGCCAGTCCTGCGAGGCCAGGCTGGGAGTCAAGAAAATAAGCACCCCACTTTCTCCCCTGGGTCTCCGCGGGGTGGTGGCGTTGTTCTGCAGGATGCATGCTGAGGATAGGAGAAGGGATAGTTCCAGCACCTGCCGAACGTAAACGTGAGCACCTTAGGGACAAAGAGTGGACTCCTGCCCCTGGACAGAGGGACCAACCCCCGATCTGAGCTCCTTGTGAATTGGGTGGGGTGCAGGGGGAGGGCGTGGATTGCTGCGTCCGCACCCTTCTCTCCCAGCTCTCAGGCACGAGAGGACCATGCTGGGAGAGGTCTCAGTCAGGTCATCTGAGGAAGCCCTCCTGGGAGACACACAGGAGTCCCTGGTACTGCCAAGAATCCATGTGGGGACCCCTGAGAGAGGAGGGGCTGGGTCCGAACCCACCCCTCAGGAAAAGGAGGAGATGGCCTAGAAATCTGGCCAGGCCCTACCTGAGAACCCTGGGAACCCTGGGTGGAGCCTGTTGGGCTGAGCCCCTCCTCCTCTCCAGATCCCTGGTCTCAGGGAGGGGAGGGCCTGGGCCTGGGCCTGAGGGTCTGGACTCTAGTCAGTGGGGGAGGCAGGGACCTTGGCCCTGGCCCTGGCCCTGGTGGGGATGGAGGTGAGAAATGAGGGCATGCCTCCCACAGCAGGATCCCTAGGGACCAGGCTTGCCCTGCTACTTCTCTCAGCCATGGGGAGACAGGAAATGGTGGGCTAATTGATTTTTCCCTCTGGCGTCCTCCGGAGATGAGGCCTCAGCACAGGGCGGGTGAGAGTTTTCCCAGGCCTTCCGTGGGGTCAAGGTATCGACCAAGAGGCACACCCATCCCAGCACAGATGGAACCCCGAGCCTGGCCATCCCTGGACATCCGTGACAAGCCCTGTGGACCTTTGGCAGTTGTGGCCAGATGTGGGCCTCCTAGCTTACCTTCTGTGGAGTCTCAGGGCTGCGTGGCCTTGCTGTGATCCTTTGGCCTCAGTCCCACGTTGGGTGGGGCCCAGGCTCTGGCAGGGGAAATAGCCGCCTCTTGAGAGGCCAAGGAGGGGACCACCCAGCCTGGACTGGTGGGGACCTCACAGAGTCCGACCCAGCCCTCCTGTCTGCACCCTGAGGTGCCCCTCCCTTTCTCCTCCAGGGGCTTCAAGAACTCAGAGTCGAGGTCTCTGCCTGAGGCAGGAGTCCCTAAGGTCACAGAGCAGGGGAGGCGCAGGGGAGTGCCACAGGTCAAGGTGAGGACCCAGGGGCTTGCCCTTCCCATCCTCTCCTAAGCAGGAAGCAGCCCACTGTCAGCTCTGGGACCTCAGGCCTCTGCAGGCCGGCTGGACTCTGAGGAGCCATCCCACCTCTGTCTTCAGGTTCAGCCCGACAGGCGCCATGTCCCTGGGTCGGAGGAGTGAGCTCTGGCAGCTGGAGGAAGACCCAGTCCCGGCCCAGAGCCTGGTGGAGGCACAGCTGTCCGGGGCTGGGGAGGAGGGGGGCCCATGTCCCTCCTCCTCAGCCTCTGCCTCCTCCCAGTCCAGCCCCTCTCGCATCTCCTGCTCTGCCCTGTTTCTGGGCCCTCCGGAGGAGGGGTCTGCTGCTGGGGGCCCGAGTGCTCCCCAGAGCCCTCAGAGTGCCTGCCCCTCCCCCACTGGCCTGGCAGCCACTGCATGGGGCCAGCCCCACCATGGCTCCAGCAGCCCAGATGAGGAGGGGTCGAGCGGCTGGGAGGAGCCCGAGGAAGCCCAGCCCCTGCTCCAGGACACACTCCAGGGGAAGGCTGCTGACCTGGTGGCGTTCCTGGTGCTCAAGTATCTCACCCAGCAGCGCACCAGCCAGGCAGAGATGCTGGAGGTGGTCGGCAACGACTACCAGGACGCCTTCCCCGTGATCTTCGGCCAAGCGTCCGAGTGCATGCGGCTGGTCTTTGGCGTGGATGTGAAGGAGGTGGACCCCAGCGACCACTCCTACGTCCTGGTCACCGTCCTGGGCCTCACCTGCGGTGGGCTGCCGAGCGGTGAGCAGGGCATGCCCAAGACCGGCCTCCTGGTGGTGCTCTTGGGGGTGATCGTCCTGGAGGGCGACTGTGCCCCGGAGGAGAAGGTGTGGGAAGTGCTGGGGGTCATGGGGGTGTACGCCAGCAGGGAGCACGTCATCTACGGGGAGCCCAGGGAGCTCCTCACCAATGTCTGGGTGCAGGAAGGGTACGTGGAGTACCGGCAGGTGCCCGGCAGCGACCCTGCCCGCTACGAGTTCCTGTGGGGTCCCAGGGCCTATGCTGAAACCAGCAAGTTCCAAGTGCTGGAGTATTTGCTGCGGGTCAGTCGCGGGCCGCAGCCTTCGTCCCTGGCCCTGTGTGAAGAGTCTGTGAGCGATGAGGAAGAGGGGGCCTGAGCCCCAGGGGTGGCCAGGCCCTTTCCAGGCTTTGGTGGGGCCAACAGATTCTCCTGCG
>NW_028273749.1:132500-141225 GCF_024610735.1 Ursus americanus | reverse complement strand
TATCACAGACTCGGCCTCATTCAGCAAGCAATCCGGTAGTTCATAAGAGGCATTTCTATGGAAACAAAAGGAAAACACTGGTTAATGGTTGGAACAAGGGATAAACCCAGTGTCTAAGTCCAGAGTACTACCGGTGAGAAGGTCTCTAGGATGTCAGGCTTGAAGCATCCTCAGATGGAGTGAGGGTGGGCAGGGGCAATCTGACGAATTTTTCTGGTGTGTAGTTCAAATGTCTCATTTTGAGTGGCCCATAGAGCAACAGGCACAAAGATTGTCTATGTACGAGCTATTGTTGCCATTTCCCTGAAATTTATTTCAAGTTGACCAGCTTTCACTTGCCACACTTCAGGAAAAAGGGCACTTTCAGTTCTTAATGATTGTAAGGTAAGAGAATGGGAGAATGTTGGAAACCTTAGTTTGAACAGTCATAGTCAGAGACTCAAGGAAACCCGAAGGATTCAGGATCCAGTCCAGGTTTATAGGCAAACAACATATGTTCAAAGATAATTCATCAGAACTAGCACCTAACACCTACAAAAGTGTGTTATTGAAATACAGTCTTTCTCCCTAAAGTCACCTTCATTCCTGTCAAAGATAGCCAAATGAAGATTAATTTGTTTGTAAAACAAGCCCAGTTTTTAACAAACATGGCCTAATCATCTACGTAAGCACAGCAAAAATAGCAATTGACCAAATCATATATAAGGTTCTTTCTTTCTTTCTTTCTTTCTTTCTTTCTTTCTTTCTTTTTCTTTCTTTCTTTCTTTTTCTTTCTTTCTTTCTTTCTTTCTTTCTTTCTTTCTTTCTTTCTTTCTTTCCTCTTTTAAATCTGCTTTGATGTAGCTTTTTATAAGGAATTTTAGATTGAACCTTTAACTGCCTTTTTAAAGCCAAGAGCCAAGCCAAGTATTTCCCATCGGATTTGTCTGCAAGACCTGTAGGTTGAGGTCGATTTCTCTCATCTTGAGGTCCTCCAAATTTCCTGAAGTTCCTGCATCTGTCAGGAGGTGGCATTCTTTACTCACCTGGTAAGACTGAGGAGAACACTGTAAGTAAGGTATCAGGCCAACATTTCCAAGGGGCTTTATTGGCTCCATAAAATCGATCTTTCTTAAAGCTGTCTCATCATATCTGAGTCTATGCTTTGTGTCTCTGAAAGATGACTTTCCAGGGGCACCTGGCTGGCTCAGTCGGTAGAGAGCACGACTCTCTCTCTCTCTCTCTCTCTCTCTCTCTCTTTTTCCCTTCATTTTTTTAAAGGTTTTATTTATTTGACAGAGAGAGACAGAGAGAGAGAGAGACAGTGAGAGGGGGAACACAAGCAGGGGGAGTAGGAGAGGGAGATGCAGGCTTCCCGCTGAGCAGGGAGCCGGAAGAAGACATGGGGCTCCATCCCAGGACCCTGGGATCGGGACCAGAGCCAAAGGCAGACACTCGACTGACTGAGCCACCCAGGCGCCCCTGTAGATATCTTAAGAGAAAAAGTTTCCTTGACCGTGGAAGAGCAAACACTGGGGGAGGGGGACCAACAATGTTTTGAACCAGAGTCATTAAAAACGCTCATCTTTTTTTCTTAAAAAACAAACAAGAAAACCCAGTCATCATTTTCCTGAATTCATTCAGTTCCATGTTATTACTTTTTGTTCTGTTTAAATGCAGCTTTTTCATATGTTCTGGAAATTCATAGTTTAATTTTAGGATCTGAAGGTTACCAGAAACCTGTATTTGTCAAAGGTCCTTTTTGTGAATCTTCTTGAAGCTGAACGATATTTTGCAAGAGCATCAGAACGGTAACTGTAAATGACACAAGAGTCAAAAATGGACACGGATATTGTATGGAACCAGAAAAGACCCTGAATAGCCAAAGGAATGTTGAAAAAGAAAACCAAAACTGGTGGCATCACAATTCCGGACCTCAAGCTCTATGACAAAGCTGTAATCATCAAGACAGTGTGGTACTGACACAAAAACAGACACACAGACCAACGGAACAGAATAGAGAACCCAGAGATGGACCCTCAACTCTATACTCGACTAATCTTCAACAAAGCAGGGAAAATCCAATGGGGGGGGGGGGCGTGCGGGAGACAGGCTCTTCAACAGATGGTGTGGGGAAAATTGGACAGCCACATGCAGAAGAATGAAACTGGACCATTTCCTGACACCAAACACAAAAAACAGACTCAACATGGATGAAAGACCTAAATGGGAGATAGGAATCCTTCCAAATCCTAGAGGAGAACACAGGCAGCAACTTCTGTGACCTCGGCTGCAGCAACTTCTTGCTAGACACATCTCCACAGGCAAGGGAAAGAAAGGCAAACATGAACTATTGGGACTTCATCAAGATAACAAGTTTTTGCCCAGCGAAGGAAACAGTTGACAAAACCAAAAGACAACAGACAGAATGGGAGAAGATATTTGCAAATGACAAATCAGATTAAGTATGTCTATAGAGGGGCGCCTGGGTGGCTCAGTCATTAAGCGTTAAGCATCTGCCTTCGGCTCAGGGCGGGATCCCAGAGTCCTGGGATCGAGCCCCACATCGGGCTCCTCCACTGTGAGCCTGCTTCTTCCTCTCCCACTCCCCCTGCTTGTGTTCCCTCTCTCGCTGGCTGTTTCTCTCTCTGTCAAATAAATAAATAAATAAATAAATAAATAAATAAATAAATAAATAAAATCTTAAAAAAAAAAGGGGGGGGATCTCTATAGAATGTATCAAACTCAACATCCAAAGAACCAATTATCCAATCAAGAAATGGGCAGAAGACAAGAGCAGACATTTCTCCAAAGACGACGTCCAAATGGCCAACAGACCCATGAAAAAAGTCTCCACGTCACCTAGCATCAAGGAAATACAAATCAACACCACAATGAGATACCACCTCACAGCAGTCAGAATGGCTACAATTAACAAGTCAGGAAAGGACAGATGTTGGCGAGGATGTGGAGAAAGGGAAACTCTCTTACAGTGTTGGTGGGAATGCAGGCTGGGGCAGCCACTCTGGAAAACAGTGTGGAGGTTCCTCAAAAATTTGAAACTAGAGCTACCCTACAACTCAGCAATTGCAGTACTGGGTATTTACCCCAAAAATACAAATGTAGTGATCCGAAGGGGTGCCTGCACCCCAACGTTTATAGCAGCAATGTCCACAATAGCCAAACTATGGAAAGAGCCCAGATGTCCATTGACAGATGAATGGATAAAGCAGATGTGGAGGATGGATAGAGAGATAGATAGGTAGCTATAGCTATAGATCTGTATCTATCTATATCTATCTGTATCTAGCTATACATCTGTATCTAGCTATATGTATCTATCTATCTGTCATCTATCTATCATGAAACACTACTCAGCCATCCTAAAAAAGAGAGAGAGAGAGAGAGAGAGAGAGAGAGAGAGAGAGAGAAAGAAAGAAAGAAAGAAAGAAAGAAAAGAAAGAAATCTTGCCATTTGCAATGACATGGATGGAACTAGAGGGTATTATGCTAAGTGGAATAAGTCAATCAGAGAAAGAAAATTATCATATGATCTCACTGATGTGTGTGTGTGTGTGTGTGTGTGTGTGTGTGTGTGTGTGTGTTTTCCATAAAGAGTTACATGTCATCCTGATGAAGGACACTGCAGAAAGTCACGGAGTTTATTTTCTGTTTTTAGTGTGTGCAAGGCTGTGTGACTCTGATCTTATGGGAGCCAGGGAGGTTTTCTTTTGTTTTCTCATCTTTATGTTTGGAAACCTCCTTTTTAGGGCTTGATTGAAAAAACTTTTTTAAAGATTTTATGTTTATGTAATCTCTACACCCAACATAGGGCTCAAACTCACAATCCCGAGTCCCGACGGAGGACGGAGCCAGCCAGCAGCCAGGCACCCCTTGATTTTTTTTTTTTTTTTTTAATTGAAGCAAACATGCAATGTGTGCTCAGCGCGGAAATAGAGCCCACGTGTTGAGGTTTTGTGGAGTCATTTGGACCTGGGTAAATGTGAAGGCCCGGGAGCAGGGCCCACAAATGTTAAAAGTTGACAATTTCTTTGATCAGTATTCACTTAACAGATGATTTATTGAAAGTGCTATTCTATGGCAAACGTCCTTCTATGTTCGGGATACAGCAACAACCAGATAGCTGAAGCTCCCACCTCATGGATTTAAAGTTTCAGTTGGATGTAGAGATAGGTAGGTAGGTAGGTAGGTAGGCAGGCAGGCAGGCAGGCAGGCAAGCAAAGAGATTTAAAACATGGCATCGGGGCGCCTGGCTGGCTTGGTCGGTAGAGCGTGTGACTCTTGATCTCGAGGTGGTGAGTTCAAGCCTCACGTTGGTTGTAGAGATTACATAAACATAAAATCTTTTTTTTTTTAAGATTTTATTTATTTATTCGACAGAGATAGAGACAGCCAGCGACAGAGGGAACACAAGCAGGGGGAGTGGGAGAGGAAGAAGCAGGCTCATAGCGGAGGAGCCTGATGTGGGGCTCGATCCCACAACACCGGGATCCCACCCTGAGCCGAAGGCAGACCCTTAACCGCTGTGCCACCCAGGCGTCCCAAACATAAAATCTTTAACAAAGAATAAATGATGGGGTGCCTGGGTGGCTCAATCGGTTGAGCGTGTCTGCCCTAGGCTCAGGTCATGATCCCGGAATCCTGGGATTGAGCCCCGCATCGGGCTCCCTGCTCAGCGGACAGCCTGCTTCTCCTTCTGCCCCTCACCCAGCTCGTGCTGTGCTCTCCCGCTCTCTCTCTCTCTCTCTCTCTCTCTCTCTCTCTCTCAAATAAATAAATAAAATCTTTTAAAAAATGAACGAACGAACGAACGAACGAACAAAGCCACGGCATCAAAAGTGAGTGCTTGCTTGCTTGGGGGGGGGGGGGGGAATCAAACCGGAATATCTTTAACCTGTAACATATTCTTTATCGATCCTGCTTTCACTACTTTGCCCGGATTTCATTTTCCACAAGTGACAGTCCCTCCCAAGTGGGCTTCTTTCATCGTAAGACCCGTGTTCTCCCCTTGTCCCGCAGAGAGAGAAGAGCCATGAGAGGCGAAAGTTGGGCAGATCGGTATAAATCTAGGAAATAAAATAATCGTTCCCAAGACCAGTAGCCAAAGTTCTGCTTCCGTTTAGGACCCGATGTGTTAAAAAAGCATGTATGGTCGTTGGCTTGGAGAAAGGGGAGGAGGCCGAAGTATCATCCTAAAGAACAGAGTAGGGGGAGAAACAGAAGTGAAAAGATCGAAGAACTGGTTTCCCCATCCATAGCCTTTGAAATGATTTGGTGTCTTCTCCTAAGAGAGAGCCCATTGTCCGTCCAATATTTCATACCGCTTTTCACAAAGTATCACAACACAACACAACACAACACATTGCACGATCCCGTGCCTCCAAACCGTCTACGCAATCCTAATGCGTCCTATCTGCGTTCTATTCTATCATGTGACTAGAGCATCATGTACTTCACCATTCCGCTGTTGTTTGACATTCAGGTGAATTCCAACTTCTGTTCGGGGTGCGTGGGGGGCGGTGTGTGTGTGTGTGTGTGTGTGTGTGTGTGTGTGTGCGCGCGTGCGCGCGCCGTATCTATTGCTGCTGTGCAGCGATCTGATCCTCAGGGTGTATCACCCTAACACCGCAATGGCTTGAAACAACATCTCTTTATCATTTCCTGGTGCTTGCCTTGGGTGGCCACGTGGTTTCTACCGGTGTACCCCGGGCTCACTCCAGCAGTGGCCTTCAGCTGGAGGGTCAACTGAGTTTGAAGGTGCAACTTGGCCACATTCCCAAGTCTGCAGTCGGTGCTGGCCGAGCACCGGGTTGCCTCTCTTGTCGATGCCTCTCATGGCCCAGTCAGCTAGACTGGCTCTCTTCCGTGAAGGTCTCGGGACGGCCTGCCAAGAGGGTCAAGCACGCTTCCGGACCACCTCTTCAGCTGTGGCTGTGCAACTAGTAAAATTTCACTTCTAGTCTATTCTTTTGGTCAAGACAAGTCCCAAGACCCAGTCCAAAACCAGGGGACAGAGCAATCGAGCCTACCTCCAGATAGCAGGAGCATCGAAGGCACATGACGTGAGGGTGCACACGTGCCAGGAGGTAAGGGAGGTACGGTTGTCAGTCTCCCACGAGGGATTCCTAAACCCTATGCCACGACGCACATTTTTGTAAAAGTAAGCTTGACGTGTTAGCGTCTAAAACATGATTTCCTTTGAATCGACCCCTAGAATTGGATTCGTCCAAAAGAAGGGGAAGATGCGTTTTTCAGGCTCTTGATACCAAAGCTCTTGACTTCCAGAATGGACTTGGATGACCCTTCACCATCTCTGCTTTGTAAGACAGTGCAAATTTAATTGGCCAACCCCGCATGAAAAGGTTGTCGATCACGTTCCCGTCCGAATTCAAATTCAAGGCAGGATTCCTTTTTAAAGGCACAGAGCAGCCAGCTCCGTGGCAAGGAGCCAGAATTCTCCGGGTGGATCTCAGATCCACCGAATCCCACAAACCCCGTGTGACGTGAATGTACGAATTCGTGGAGGTTTCCCTCCCGATGGCTAAGAAGATGCTTTCACATCAGTGATGACAAAACGCAAACCCACAAAACCCCGATAGATGGGCACGGTCTTCCCTAAAGGGTCCCTTATTTCATGGAATCCAATTCTTCCACCTTGCAGTCTGCATTCACGGCTTCTATTTTCCGAGAGGCCGACACTCTTTCTCTGCAGACATGTCACAAGATCGGCAGGATACGGTCTTCCGTGCGTCGGGCACACCAAAAGCTGTTGGGAAGGCCCCTGCCATCGGAATGTATTCGGCACGGATGCTAAGGAAGACTTTGAAACCGATCTAGTCCGGTTCCGTCCTTCAGTCCTCTTGGGGGCAGAGCTTCCGTGTTCCATGCCCCCTCTCCAGGAACGCCACTCTCCCCACAATTTCAGGTGTCCAGGCAACCCGGAAACTCTCGAGCTAGGTGAGTTCTTCTGGGAAGGGGCGGGGGGGGGGGGGTTGGGGGGGAAAGGGTGGGCAGTGCCGACGTTTGGAAACATTGAAGGGCACCCGAGGCGAGGCTATGGCCAAACCGAGTCCGTGCACAGGTACGTAAGGCGGGGGTGGGGGGGCGGGGGTGGGGATGGGGGGGTGGTGGGGTGGGGCACGAAACCTGTGCTCTCCGTAGGTTACGAAAAGCTCAGGGGCACCTGGCTGGCTCTCTGTAGAGCGCGCTGACTCTTGATCTCAGAGTCCTGAGTTCGAGCCCCACGTTGGGTGTAGAGTTTACGTGAACCAGCAGCAGCAGCAGCAGCAGCAGCAGCAGCAGCAGCAGCAGCAGCACCACCACCACCACCACCACCACCACCACCACCACCACCACCACCAAAAATGATAATAATGAAAAGCTCGAAAAGCCCCACGGCCCCTGGCAGGATGTCTATGGCAAGCCACACCTCCACGACAAATAGCTTTCCACAGTGACGGCGACGGATGGCGGAAGGACAGAGGCAGCACCCTACCCCAAACCTCACAGCCTGCCTCCTTTCCGGCCAGATGTGCAGCATCTGGGAACGGCTTTGAAACCTTCCCAGTCAACGGCTTGGGCCCGCCTGTCGGGAAAAGCGCTCTGCTGTTCATTTCACTCCTGGACGAGCCTAGGAAGATGAAGCGGCGGTAGCTCTCCGTGGGGGGGGGGGGGGGGGGCGCCACGCGATCCAACACACACGACCACAGCCACTGAGGAGCATGAGATCTGTATGGCCTCGAGGGGTACAGGATAGCCCGTGAATCCTTTTCCAAGGAAGAAGGCGGCAACGTGAGAGCGTGCAAAACACTTTCTCACAGCATCTGCTGATGGTGCTAGGACTTCTGTCCCCGGAGAGGATACTATTTTTCCACCGCTTCCAGTTTTAAGAGAAAGGGTCAGGGGAAAATCATTCAGTCGTTCCACTCATCTTCATGGCTCATCGTGGAAAACGAAGACGCCGTACAAAGGAGCAAAGCGCGGATCCATGCAAACACATGGGTGAGCCCCCCCAAAACATGACGCTAAGTGAAAGGAACCAGACAGCCAGGGTGACATAATGCCTTAGGGATCCCATGGGTAGGAAAGAGCCAGACGGAATAGCCCAATCCTAGAGGGAGGGAGCAAACAGATCAGAGGCTGTTGGGGGAGAATGGTGAAGAGAGCCGGGGTGAGGGTCAGGGTGAGGTTGAGGGTGGGGGGGGGGAGGCGCGGACGGGAAGGGGGAGGGGTGGGGGGTGTCTCTTTTTGAGGTGACGGAAATGTTCTGGAAATGGCGGTGCGGGTCGTGCAGCTTTGTGAGTAACCTTTAAAAAAAATAAAAAAGGCCACCGAACCGTACACTTTCAAGAGGATGTGAATCATGGCGTGCGAATTGTATCTCCACTTTGAAAATGTGTGAGGAAAAAAATGTAGCAGATGCAGGTTGGTAGGTTGGTAGGTAGGTAGGTAGGTGGGTGGGTGGGTGGGTGGGTGGGTAGGTAGGTAGGTAGGTGAACGGGCCGGTGGTGGACCGATGTTCGTTCGTTCGTTCGTTCGTTCGTTCGTTCGTTCGGTCCCTCCCTCCCTCCCTCCATCCATCCATCCATCCATCCATCCATCCGGTCCGTGCGTCCACGAAGATCTGCATCAAAAGGTGTGGGAAGGGGGAGGTCGGGTTCTTGTTCTGAGTGGTTTTATTTGTTCCCCAAACTAATCACCTCTGTGGAGATAAACAAAGATCACC
>NW_028273749.1:97500-120000 GCF_024610735.1 Ursus americanus | reverse complement strand
CGACCCGGCCCCCGGCGGGCCCTGGCAACCTCGCGGGGCTCGGGCCACAACCACCACGCCACCGTCACGACCGGCCCCCAGAACGCTCTCCCGCACGCGCAGCAACGCCAACCCCCCTGCACCCTGCTCGACCAGAGACCCTCCTCACGAGGGGCCGAGAGCACTTCGCCCGGGGACGACCACCCCCCCAAAGCCGTAGCGGCTGGGGAGGGGACAACACCCAACAGCGGCGAGGCCGGTTTCGGTCCCAAGAGGGCGGATCGGGGGCACGACGTGCCTTCAGCCATCTGGTCGAGGCGGGCACGGAGGGGGTGGGTCGGCGGTGACGGGGAGGGGGCGCAGAGCGGGCGAGGGCCGGGAGCGCGTGGGGGGAGTGGTTCGGGGGAAGGGCGCGCGCCAACGAAGACGCGAACCGGGCCACCGGGTAAACGTGCACGGGATCCCACCGCCACCAGCATGAGAGCGGTCCCGCGACGCCCGGGACGCCGGCCGGCCTCAGCACCCTTGGCGGGCCCCCCCCCCGCGAACCAGGCCCCACCACGGCTGGGACCCAAAAACCCCACGTGACCCCCGCCGCAGGGGCCCAGCAGAACCTCCGTCCATCCGTCTGGTCCATCCCGGAGTCACGACCCAGGGGAAGCAACCCCCAGGCGAGAGCGGCCCGACCCGTGCCCGCACGCCACCCCCGGCGGCAACTCGGGACGGGAGCGGGCGGGAGACAGCCGCTCGCACGGCACGGGGAAGCGGGACGCGCGGGGGCGCCCCACCCCTCGGGAGACACAGCACCGCGAGGGAGTGGCCGCACGCGCACTCGCACGCACGCGGGAGCCCCGCGCGCCGGACGCCGGCCAGGCCCAGCGGGATCCTCCCCCGACTCGGAGGGGGGAGGCGCAGGCCGCGGTAGGCAAAGAGCGGCGCTCGGCCCCGCCGCGGGGCCGGCAGACCCCTCACGGAGAGGGGGCTCTGCCCAACACGCAACGGTAGTCACCCCGCATCGGTGGCCACTACGCGCAGAGGAGGGGCGGCAGCTGGGGGGTTCCGGTACCCCAAGGCACCCTCTCGGATCGCTAGAGAAGGCTTTCTCACCGAGGGCGCATCGCCCCCACCCATTCGTCCCCCGACCGGGCCCCGCTAAACGGCTCTCCAAAGGCCGCCAAGGGCTCGGGGGGCGGGGGTAGGTCTGCGGCAAGGGGCAGGCACAGGGCAATCCTGAGCGCTCACGGCTGGGGCCCAACAAGGAGACCGTCCTTGCCCCGCCACGCACACCATGCTCGCGTCACCGCCCGGAAAGAGCTCCGTGCCTCCGGCGAGGCCACGAGAGGCGGAGACGGACGTGGCATGCTGGGGCGAAGAAACGGCACCCCTCGGCTGGCCAAGCGCCACAGCGCTGGCTCGGCCCGCCGCGATCGCTCACACACCCCGCCACGTCCAGGCCCCCCCAGCACGGCATGCGCCAGGGGGACGACGAGGCGCCCGCATCCCCATGGGGGGGGGGCAGGTGGTCCTCCCTTACCGACTCCACCACCCGCTCCTCGGACTACGCCACCAACAGCGGTGGCCCGAGGGGGTCGCTGGGAACAGGAAACGACGCCACCGCTCGGCCTCGGGCACCTGAGACAACCTGGAGCGCTCCAGGGGCACCACGGAGGGCCAGGCGCAACGCGCTCAGCACGCCCAGGCGGTGAGCAGCGCGGCGTCGGGACGGCCCTCCCCATGGCAGGGAGAGCCGCTCACCACACGAAGCCAAGAAAGGCAAGCGAGAGTGTCCGCTGCGTCAGAGGACCCCGGTCCCACGGACACCGGGAGGCCGAACGTGGGAGGGCGGGGTCGGGCCGGAGTCCACACACCCCCCCCGCGCCCTCCCCGCACCGCCACAGCAGGCGGAGGAGGAGGAGGAGCGCGAAGGGCCCGCGGGCAGAACGAGAAGAGCGGTCCCATTCGCCATGAATGTCCGTCCCTCGTCTGACGCGGCTTAGGCCCGGCCCGGGAGAGCGCGAGATCACCACATCGATCGGCAGAATGTGCCCAGGGAGGTCCCGAGGGGGGGAAAGCCCGGCGAGGACAGCAACCAGAGGGACCTGCTTTCAGCCTCGCCAGCACCCCTCGACCCCAGGGCGAGAGCAGCCGGACAACCCAAGGAAGGAGGACGCCTGACACGTGGCACGGAGCCTTGCGGGACAAGGGTTGTCACGACCGCAGCCAGGTGCCCGCAGTGGGGAGCGCACGGGGTAAAGCACCCACGCCGCCTGCCCACACCGCCCTCGGGTGCTGGAGACCGGAGGCGGCACCACGGCCTGGACCATCTGGAGGCACCCGAGCCGGCGCACAGGCCCACGCGGACGGCTCAAGTAAGCGAGGGCACAGCCGGGCTTGGCACCATGGTCAAGCCCAGAGGTCCCCCCCGCCCCGCACACGCCCAGAGGTCCCCATCTCTAAGGCGACAGTCGCCAAAGCACAGCGTGTCAGCACCTACCTGGCAACAAAAAGTGCTCATTTCAGGTGACAAAATCACCACGCCGACTGCCGGGGCCTAGACACAAGTCACCGGGACCTCCTGGGACCGTAGCCAGGCCACCGGCCCCAAGCACCGTTCCATCAGCCCCGGCCCCTGGAGCCCCCAGGGCCATCTGGTCGACCCCGGGAGCGTGGCGGCAGCCGGGACCGACGGGGGACTCGCGGGAGGTGGGGCGGGGCGGGTAGGCCCTCCCCCAGTCCGCCTGTCGTCCCCACGTCAGGACTTAGAAAAATCACCAAAGTCCTGCGGAGGCACCTGTGGACGCCCTGCTCCCCGGCCCTCAGGACGGCCCCACGCCTGTCCCATGCCGGTCCCATGCCGGTCCCCGACTCCCAGTTGGGACTGGGGGGGGGGAGGGGGCGATACCACGGAGGCGTCCCCGACGGCCGGACCGCAATGGGAATCGCGGCCGGGCCCCTGGGGCGCCATATCCGTGCCTCCCCTCGCGACCCGATCCGGTCCGGTCCGTTCCGGTCCCCTCCGGTCCCCACCTCCGCAGCGGGCCTCGGAAAGCTTGGTAAGAAAATCGGGTCAGACGACCGGAACCCCACGCGTGCCCCGTGGCCGGGCCCGTCACGCCATCCACGGGCTTCCTCTCAAGGCTCGAGCGCGACACGGGAGAAAACCGCGCGACACGGAAGGCCCGACGACCGACCGGAGCCACCGGCCGGATGGCGTCCGGGCGCCGGACACACCCGCTCCCATTCCCCCACGGGCCGAGGAGGGGACACCGGTGGGTGCTGGTCGACCCGTCCGGGCGACCCCCACACCCTTCTCAGGGAGCGAGGCGGTGGCGGCGTCACACCCTCACAAGCCTGGAGGTTCAATCTCCCGCGAGCCGATCGCGCGCCGACACCCCAGAGAGAGCGGGACAATCACGCTAGTGTCACCGGCTTCCTGGAACTCCGGCTTGGGGACCGCAGCCAAATGCCATCCCTTACTGACATCGGCGACGCTCTGGCAGGGTGACGCTATATAAAAGCGGCCGCCAGGTGGCGCCCGACAACCGGCGCAAAGGACACCGAGACAGATCCAGATCGCGGGCCCGTGAAGGCGCACAGCCGGCCGCCCGGCCACCCGATCTTGTCCCGGCCCCACCTCGGAGGGGCGGGCAGAGGGTGTGGGGCGCGCGGACCCGGGGCGTCGGCCTCGGGAGCCCCCGACCAGCGCGGCACGGCTGCAGCACCCCAGGGCAGACCGGGAAAACGTGTCTGGGCCGCTCCAGCCGGAAAGGGAGCCGGCTGGCCACGGGACACGCGCGTACGCATGCGCTCACGCCCACGCACGCACGCCCACGCACGCACGCACGCCCCCGCCGGAAGCGGACGTGGGCGGAAAATTCCCCAAAGGGGCGCGCGTGGGTGGCTCAGTCGCTAAGCGTCTGCCTTCAGCTCGGGTCACGATCCCAGGGTCCTGGTTTCCAGCTCCCCGTCGGGCTCCCTGCTCACCGGGAAGCCTACTTCTCCCTCTCCCGCTCCCCCTGCTTGTGTTCCCTCTCTCGCTGTCTGTCTGTCTGCCTGTCTGCCTGCCTGCCTGTCTGTCTGTCTGTCTGCCTGTCTGCCTGCCTGCCTGTCTGTCTGTCTGTCTGCCTGTCTCTCTCTCTCTCTCTCTCTCTCTCTGTGAAATAAATAAATAAAATCTTAAAAAAATAAAATAAAATTCCCCGCAGACACCGGCAGGCCCCAGAGGCCCGGCCGGCATTACGCGGGCTTCCCACAGCGGCACACGGGCGGTGCCCTGGGCCTCTGGGAGGACTTAAGACAAATTTCGGGGGGCAGGCAGGGAACGGAAAACAGAGACCGTGTGAGTACTCCTAGAACAACAACGGTTGAACCATTTTTCTTCTATCATTTCAAGGGGAGGAAGTCTCTCTCAAGCATACGAAGAAAGCTCAGGAGGGCAGAAAGGGGGTGATTGACACACGCCCCCAGAAAGGTGCACACTGAATCCCTCTCTGCGTGTACCACGATGACATCCAAGGACAACAAACAGGCATGGGGGAACATCCGTGCAAAGGCAGGTGTGGCGATAAGAATATCGGTTTCCCCCGAAACCGCCTGGGTGGCTCAGTCGTTGAGCGTCTGCCTTCGGCTCAGGGCATGATCCGGGCGTTCTGGGATTGAGCCCCGCATCAGGCTCCTCCGATGGCAGCCTGCTTCTTCCTCTCCCACTCCCCCTGCTTGTGTTCCCTCCCTCTCTCACTGGCTGTCTCTCTCTCTCTGTCAAATAAATAAATCAACCAGTATTTAAATATATATATATATAATATTATATATTAATATATTTATATTTAACATTTTTATTAAATACATTTAATATGTTTAAATATATTATATATTTATTTTATTATATATTTATTATATTTTTATTTATATAATATATAAATAATATATTTATTATATATAAATATATATTATATATTTATTAAATATATTTAATATATTTAACATTATATATATATTATACACACACACACACACACACACACACACACACACACACACACATATATCTCGGTTTCAGCATCTGTGACCATAACCCGGAAACACACGGTGGGGGGGGGCGGGGGGGGGAGGAGGAGGCGCGGAATGGGGAGGAAGGGAGTTAAAATAGCCATTCACTAAACAAATCCAGCTCCGGGACATCCGCGCATTCCAACACTAGGACACGGGGGGGGGGGGGGGGCGGGGGGGGGTAAGAGAGGAAGGGAGGGTGGGTGGTGCTTGAGAAGAGGTAAATAATTGATGATGAAATGTTCCATGATATTAAGGAGAAAAGAAAAACCAGGCGTAGCACTTCCTCTGGCGTGTAAAGGAAAAAAAGTTTGTTTGTTTTTTTTTTCTTCCTTTTTTCGTCTTTCAAGTACACGTATTTCAGGGCACCTGACTGGCTCTGTCGGAGGAGGACCGGGTGACTCTTGATCCGCAGGGGTCGTGAGTTCCAGCACCACGCTGGATGGGCATAGAGATTACTTAAAATTAGAAAGCTTTAAAAAACAAACACACAAACCACAGACGCGGAGCAGCATTAAGCATCCAAGACATACACCTGTCTTGGGGCGCCTGGGTGGTGCAGTCGGTTGGTTGGGCAGCTGCCTTTGGCTCGGGTCATAGCCCCAAGGTCCTGGAACAGAGCCCCCCATCACGCTCCCTGCTCAGTGGGGAGTCTGCTTCTCTCCCTCCCTCTGCCGATCCCCCTGCTTGTGCTCTCTCACTCACGCCCTCTTTCTCAAATAAATAAAAATCTTTATTATGGAAAGAAAAAAAAAAGATAAACACCTGTAAACAGGAAGTAGTCAGAGGAAAACATCCACAGTAGCAGAGGATGCGACATTAGAGGGCAGCAGAGCAGCATCCTAGCCAGGTGCTATGGCGCTTTACTGCTTTCTGTGCCCCGTAGGGACCTTTAAAAAAACCTCACCCTCCTATCCAGGGAGGAGAGGGCAGAAGCAACCTCCAGCAAGACTTCCTTTGATTAAAGGGAACTCTTATTACATTCACCTTCACCATTTGAACATGGGCTTTTAATGGTTTCCTTTCCAAGCCTTTCTCTTTGCCTTCTTCTTACCTGTGTGAATCCCTGATCCCACAGTCACAACATCCCCCCCCCCCCCGCCACCACCAGAACACACACACACACACACACACACACACACACACACACACACACACGGATGAAAACTGTTCTCTGTACACCATACATCCTGAGCACTGCGAAAGTAAATGAGGAAACGCGGACAAGAGAGAAATCAAGCAAATACCGTAACTCTGAAGGCTGGACATCTACTGAGTTGAGAGAACTGACCAAACATCAGAAACTTGAAATGAAGGTTTTCCTTTAAAGTTGATTCTTCCTTAGTGGGCTAAACTACCTACGTTCTTTACCGGTATTTCCTCAACTCAAGAGTGCGGCGATCCAAAGGCGGTTTCGCGGTAAAAAGTTTGTGGGTGCCGTCTTGACATTTGCTTTGCAAGTACACATATTTCAGGGCACCAGGCTGGCTCGGTCAGTCGGAGGACCACGCGACTGCGACTCTTGATCTGCAGGGGTTGTGAGTTCCAGCACCACACTGGATGGGTGTGGAGATTACATAAACAAGCGGATGGGCAAAAGGAATTAAAATCGCTACGGTGATTTCAAACAAAACAAGTGAAAACAAAACAAAACTCGGAAATAAAGTCGCCCCTGGCTTAATGCTTATTTCTAGACGCGACGACAGAGACCTGTGAGGTTGCCAGACAAAGAGCTATCACGGAACAGATACCCAAACAGATACGCCCAAGCCCAACAGAGGTTTGACAAATGCTCAAAGGCCACTCGAAGGAGGAAAGATGGCCCACCTCCCCGTGACATCAGAGGACGGTAATCAGACATCCACAGACCAAGCACGCAGGCAGGCAGGCAGACAAAGGAACAAGAAAGCTGGGGCGCCCGGGTGGCTCAGTCGGTTAAGCGTCTGCCTTCGGCTCAGGTCATGATCGAAGGGTCCTGGGATCAAGCCCCCCCATCGGGGGCTCCCTGCTCACCAGGGAGTCTGCTTCTCTCTCTCTCTCTCTCTCTCTCTCTCTCTCTCTCTCTCTCTCTCTCACACACACACACACACACACACACACACCCTCCTCCCCGCTTGTCCCCCCCCGCCAAAAAATTGTTTAAATTAAAGAAAGAAGGAAAGCAAGCAAGCAAGCTTCGACCTAAACAGCCACACTTCACCCCTCACACAAATGTGAACTCAAAATGGATCACACACTGCCATGGGAAACATAAAACTGGAACACACCGGGGGGGGGGGGGGGGAGCTCTAAGAGAAAAATTGAGGAACTAGGGCCAGGCAAAGAGAGTTTAAGACTTGACACCAGAGGCATGATCCATGAAAAAGACACGGAGAGGTGGGAAGTCATCAAAATTAAAAACCTAGGCTCTGTGAAACACCCTCTCAAGAGGGCCAAGTGACAAAGGACACGCAGAGGCCTGGGGGATTGGGGGGGGGGGGGGCTTGTGGCTCAGAGAGAAACAAAATGAGGAAACGCTCCCAGAGGTTGGATCAGGGTCACCAGGTGAACAGCGGTACAATCCGTTCAGATAGGAGGTCTGGCGCACGGCCAAGGCAAGGAAGAAGACCAAGATTTTAGGGTTAGGTCCCCTTGAATAGGTCGTGTCCACGAGGCTACCGAGTCAGAAAATCAGCTAGGCAGTTTTATCTCTAATTCCGAATGGACATGAAGTCTGGGGTTTATAAGCAGAAAGTCCATAAGCGATCACCCAGAGGCGATTAAACACAGAGAAACACCGTAGCAACAATAGACTCTGTAGGGCCCAGGGTCGAACTAGGGCCAGCGGGGTGGGGGTGGGGGTGGGGGTGGGGTGGGGGTGGGGGGGACACTTCACATTTTAACACCCAGCCTAAGGAGCCCATGCTGAAGAACACTGCCGCTGCAGAGGAGGACCGTCAGGAACGGTAGGAACGACAGGAGCAAGACACCGCC
The DNA here is from genome assembly GCF_024610735.1 of Ursus americanus. Taxonomy (NCBI): domain Eukaryota; kingdom Metazoa; phylum Chordata; class Mammalia; order Carnivora; family Ursidae; genus Ursus; species Ursus americanus. Next base: position 111,999 of record NW_028273749.1, on the reverse strand, counting down.
AGCTGTCAGGAACTACAGAGGGGATGAGAGATTCCCGAGGAACAAGGACCAATGAGCCACTTACCCAGACTGCCCTCAAGGAAACCAGAACATGTCACCCCTGAAAGGTGCCTCATCGGTACATGGCTTACTTTGAATTCAACTCACTGGAGACACAGCAGCTGCAGGAAGGATATTCCGACCCTTCTTTTCTTCGTGAGAGCAAGAGGTCGAACTCCCGTGTGAAAGGTACCTGCCCTGGAACCAGGAAGAAGACAGACATTCTTCATCACCAGAGACAAGGGGAGGGGACCGGGAGAATTAGGGTCTGAACAATCCACGTCAATAAACCCTCTTCGACCACCCCCTGTCTTCCCGGGGACGTCTCTCACCGCGGCCTACCGACCTGCCTGCCCCTTGCCCGAACCCCTTTGTCTTCTCCATTCTTCACAAGTTGGCTGATGCCTTGTCTTTACTCTCCTGCCCCGTCCATGTAAACACCCACTAACCGTCGTATGCCCTTCTCCCGTGAATCTCTTGTGTCGGTCGCCATCCTAGGCCCAGCCAGAGACCCCCAAGAGGGTAGAGGAGACTCTCTCCTTCCCCGCCCCTCCCCCCCCCCCACCGCGGGGCCTAGACTGTCCGACTGGAATGTCGGTGTCGGACTTGATGAGGAGAGCGAAGGCAAGAGAAATGAAGCGACAATGAGGTCTCCTTACAACTTGCAGCCCGCCGATAAATCCCTGAGACATACAGGGTGTAACAGCCCTACAACTCTCTCAAGGATTTTTTTTTTTTTTTAACGTTTTACCGATGAGGATTTGCTGTAGTCAGTGTCACTTCACTCTCATAACCACAGACGCCCAGAATATGCTAACACCCCTCTATCAACCTGTGGCCCACTGACACACATCTAAAGGGCCTCATGACTCCCGCTTTGCTAAAACAGTAGGGACCGACCTTACCTTGACAAGAGCTAGCCCTGCAAGGTCTCGGAGACCTTGCTCTCAGTATACACAAATTCCTTAGAGACTTACCTTAGCCCTAACCCCCACTCACTAGAAACTGTATCACCAGTTAACGCCTCACAGTCCCAGTGCGGCTCTTTCCGCCCACAGATCCCGTCCCCATGCTATAATAAAAGCACCTGGTTGCACCAGAAACATCTCAAGAATTCTTTCTTGACCGCGTGCTTGGCAGCTCCACATCAGGTCTGCTTGTCTGTCTGTTCTTGTGTTTGTCCCTTCATGCGTGTGTGTGTGTGTGTGTGTGTGTGTGTGTGTGTGTACACGTGTGTACGTATCTGTCCGTCTGTCTAGTGGGGCTTTATTTATTTCTTTAGAGCGATTTGGGGTTCACTGCAAAACTGACTGGCGAATACGGACGGTACCCATATGCCACCTGCTCTGCCATCGCTCACTGCTCCCCGCCCCACCACCCAACATGCAGAGGCGCAGGTGTGCTCCCTCAGAGCTTCCCACTCCCCCATCTGTGCCAGAGCCGGTGTGTTGATTACAATGGATGAATCTACACTGAGGCATCATCATCACCCATTCAGAGTCCAGAGTTTACGCTAGGGTTCACTCTTGGTGTTGTCCATTCTATGGGTTTTGACAAAGGTATCTTACCATCATAGTAGCACACTCAGTAGTTCCACTGCCTTAAAAATCCTCTGTGTTCTGCCTGTTCATCACCCCCCCCACACCCCCAACCCCGCCAAAACCCCTGGCAGCCTACAGATCTTTTTTTTTTTTTCTTCCCTCCCTCCCTCCCTTCATCTTTCTTATTACTAGTGTGGATATCATTCGTTTATTATAAAAAAGAGACACGGAAATTATTTACGTAATGCAGGACTGCACAACTTCAGTGGACTGGGTAGTTTCACATGACGCCGTTTCAATAATGATTTATTTCAGGCTACATCTTTTCTGAGAATGTCACAATCCATGTCACCTACAACTACTTCGATGCCTCCATACTCTGGGAGAAGAAATTTCTCGCCAACTTGCATGCCAACTGGTTGAGTCTCTCCACCCTTTTCCTTTAGAGCCTCATCCAATAGCTACTCCTGTTGCTTGCAGTCCTTGTCCTGGAGATTTTTATGGGAGCACAATGCCTCCTTTGGTTACAATGTTGGCTGCACTCCTTTGACCTAAAACCTGGTCAAAGAGGGGGAGAAACCCTCTCTAAACGCCTGTCCGGCCATGACGCTGTCCGCTGCAGTTTGTACTCTGCTCTCCAGCCTACTGATTTCAGTTCTGTCTCCTCCACAATGTCACATTTAGTGGGAACCGTGAGTTATGTTCACCATCTCAGATTGGCTTCTCTCAGTCAGGAATACACATGTACGGTTCCCCCACCTGGCTCCCCACAGCTACCCATAGTTCCATAGCTCGCTCATTTCTTTCCAACGCCCCCGAAAAACATTCCATGGCCTGGATGTACCCCAGTCTACATATCCATTGACCTCCTGAGGGACTTCTTGGTTGCCTCCAAGGTCAGGCAGTTATGAATGAAGCTACCGTGAACGTCTGTGTGCAGGTTTCTGTGCAGACGTCAGTTTTCAACTCATTTGGGCCGTTGATAAATACCAAGGAGTGGGATTGCTGGGTCGTACGGTAAGAGTGTGTTTAGCTTGGAAAGGCATCGCCCATATTTGTGGCATTTTTTGGATGATAGCTGAGAGCAGGGCAGCACACTGAAGGAACAAGGTCATGAAGGAGGTAGAATTCAAAGATGCTGGAAAGGAAGATGTCACCAAGGCACGACCTTTACCTCCATCCTCGTAGGGTTTGTGGCTGACCCTGAGGATGACATTGACATGAGACAGATGACCAGGAAAAGGAGCATACAAATTTGTTTCCTACAAGTGTCACATGACAAAGCCCTCCTGAGGAAACGAAGATCCTGAGAAGGAGCAAACCCTAAATGCTTGTATATTGGGTTGAACAAGGAGAGGCGACTGTGGGAGGGTAACTCAACAATGTGGCGAGGCTATAGGAACGTTAAGGATTTAAAACAAAACAAAACAAACAAAAAAGCAAGATCTGTTTGTCCAGAATTCTCATTCTCATTCTGAACTTCCTGTCCTTGAAGATCAGAATGTTACTCACGGGGCACCTGGGTGGCTCAGTCTGTTAAGGTTAAGTGGCTGCCTTCAGCTGAAGTCAGATCTCTCAATCCCGGCATCCTGGGATTGAGCCCTGCCTTGGCCTCTTTGCTCAGCGGGGAGTCTGCCTCTCCCTCTCCCTCTGTCCTTCCCCCCCTACTCATGCGTGGGCTCTCGCTCACCCTCCCTCCCTCCCTCCCTCTCTCTCAAATAAATAAAATCTTTTTAAAAACTTTTAAAAAAAGAATGTCTCTCACTCCCCTTCTGGCATAGGGAAGACATCTTCCAGGGGGATGGGTGGGGGAAGCTTCTGGGGAGAAAAGGGGGAGAGTCAGGTACCCTCCTTGCACCTGCGGGGGGGGGGGGGGGGTTGGGTTGGGTGTGTGTGTGTCTGCTGCTGCCGCCGCTGCTGCTTTGTAGAAGTGTCTACAGTTCAAAACAGTACTCTGGTTTCCTTTATATCTAAAGCTTATCTCGGGTTTGGGGTTTGGGTTTGGACAGGAGGAGGGAGGGCCACATTTTCTTCTGACAGAGTGGAGAAAGAGAAGAGGGGTGCGGGCTTGTGCATATTCTTTTCCATCTTGGGGTGAGCGGAGGATTCAGATTCAGCTCTTGCCAGATGAGATCTAATTTCTCCATAAACAATCAGGCAAAATATCAGGCAAACAGAGGGCGAGTAAGCGTTAGAAGACCATGGACAAGATGGGTTCCAAAGCAATGATTTCATCAGAGGAACGTGAATGCCAAAGATTTCCAGGGACCATGTTTATGGATGACTTGGTGTGTAGGTCATTTCAAATTTACAGTGCTACCATCCATCCGGTCACTTCAGCATACTGTCTCCAGCTCACACGAGCAGTGTAGTCGTGCAAATATAATATGGGGCTCATCCAGGGATGGGATTGTGCCAGAGAAAGGGAGACAGCAGCATGTAATTGAGCCTAAGGAGTGTCCAAGAGAGTGACTCTCTAAAGTACATCGAGGCAGAAGGAGACCGGCTGGATTTTTTGTTTGCTTGCTAGGTGTTTGTGGCAATGGGGTGGATGTGGGTGGGTGTTGTTTATTTTCTGGACAAGGTGAAGGGACCCTTCAAGTGGAAGTATTTGCACAAGGGGTCTTGCAGGATGGGAGGGTGCAGCTCAGTCCCTTTACCAAGAAAAAAGGAGAATCAGACCTTTTAAGAACTAGGCAAGGAGAGGAGTCTAGCTTTGGTTATTGCAGCACCCAGGCACCTCGGCAGAAACAACAGAAGGTTCCCAAAAGGAACCGAGTTGCAGGAATCAGCGTGAGCAGGCCCCATCACCCTCAGCTCTCAGCTCTCAGCCCTCAGCCCTCAGCCACCTCCCCACCGGGGCAGGAGGCGTCTATAATCCAGTCTGAGCTCCAGATCTGGGTCCCGCCCCCCCTCACCCCCACCCACCTACAGGGCTCCCCTGCCCTCTTCTCAGCCAGAGACACATATGGGAGGGTGGTCCCAGAACAAATCTCCCCACATCCACAGAAATCTTGCCAGCACTTTGACCACTTGGCCTTGAGACACCAACTCATCTGTACCCGTGCATGATTTTTTCCTTGGACCAGGGGCCTAGTTCACCACTTAGGACGAACAGCAAATCCCCGCTTCCCCCCCTCCCCACCCTCCCCGCAGCCTACGGTTCCCAATTCGACCGGACAACATCAGTTGGGGGGGCGGGGATGGGGGAGCAGCTGAAGGGAGGGTCAGGGTGATCCATTCTAATGGGCCTCATTCAATCGTATCATTCAAATGCAGAAAGCTTTCTGTTAAAGTCAGAGCCTGGGGCTTCTCTCCACTGAATGGCTTTCCCAAACTTCCCCAACCCTTAGGCTGCAGCTTGCAAACTTCTGGGAAGAAGAGGGAGGGAGGGAGGGAGGGAGGGAGGGAGGGAGGGAGGGAGGGAGGAGGGTAAGGGGAAAAAGGGGAAAGAGGATGTCCGAAGAGTTCACCTCATCTGGGTGTCAGTCCTTCATTCCATTTCTATGAAACATGGACAGAGGCCTGCCTTCTGTCACTGCCTCAAGCTGAAGTAAGGTGCAGTAGAGGCTTTGGAATGGAAGGGTCTGATACAGTGCAGGTCGCAACTTTTGGTCCCTTGTGTTATTGGAGGGGGTCTCAGAGATAGTTCCTTATCTGAGAACTTGGATATTTTTCTACATGGTTTCATTGATTTTATCCCCAAGTATACTCTATGGAATAGTAACAGCATAGCATGACCCAACTGTCTCATTCTGTCTCAGATTGATCTGATCCGGCGGGCCTCGTGGGCCTCGGAGAGTACAGACCGGTAAATTAGCCTGAGCCCCTCCCCCCCAGGACGGGGGCGGGGGGGGGGGGGGCAAAGGTCGTGGTGGTTAAGGGCTTCTTGTAGCCAAGTAGCTTAGTGTTTGGTTTTACCTCTATGGGTTCTTTTTTTTTTTTTTTTCCTTTACATATCTTTATTAAGTAATCTCTACACCCAACGTGGGGCTCGAAGTCACAACCCCGAGATCAAGAGTCGCATGTTCTACTGACTGAGCCAGCCAGGTGCCCCTATTTATATGGGTTCTTATTTCCAAACAGGAGTTAATAGAGGTGCCGCAAGCGGAGTTAACTATCACAGACTCGGCCTCATTCAGCAAGCAATCCGGTAGTTCATAAGAGGCATTTCTATGGAAACAAAAGGAAAACACTGGTTAATGGTTGGAACAAGGGATAAACCCAGTGTCTAAGTCCAGAGTACTACCGGTGAGAAGGTCTCTAGGATGTCAGGCTTGAAGCATCCTCAGATGGAGTGAGGGTGGGCAGGGGCAATCTGACGAATTTTTCTGGTGTGTAGTTCAAATGTCTCATTTTGAGTGGCCCATAGAGCAACAGGCACAAAGATTGTCTATGTACGAGCTATTGTTGCCATTTCCCTGAAATTTATTTCAAGTTGACCAGCTTTCACTTGCCACACTTCAGGAAAAAGGGCACTTTCAGTTCTTAATGATTGTAAGGTAAGAGAATGGGAGAATGTTGGAAACCTTAGTTTGAACAGTCATAGTCAGAGACTCAAGGAAACCCGAAGGATTCAGGATCCAGTCCAGGTTTATAGGCAAACAACATATGTTCAAAGATAATTCATCAGAACTAGCACCTAACACCTACAAAAGTGTGTTATTGAAATACAGTCTTTCTCCCTAAAGTCACCTTCATTCCTGTCAAAGATAGCCAAATGAAGATTAATTTGTTTGTAAAACAAGCCCAGTTTTTAACAAACATGGCCTAATCATCTACGTAAGCACAGCAAAAATAGCAATTGACCAAATCATATATAAGGTTCGTCTTTCTTTCTTTCTTTCTTTCTTTCTTTCTTTCTTTCTTTTCTTTCTTTCTTTCTTTCTTTCTTTCTTTCTTTCTTTCTTTCTTTCTTTCTTTCCTCTTTTAAATCTGCTTTGATGTAGCTTTTTATAAGGAATTTTAGATTGAACCTTTAACTGCCTTTTTAAAGCCAAGAGCCAAGCCAAGTATTTCCCATCGGATTTGTCTGCAAGACCTGTAGGTTGAGGTCGATTTCTCTCATCTTGAGGTCCTCCAAATTTCCTGAAGTTCCTGCATCTGTCAGGAGGTGGCATTCTTTACTCACCTGGTAAGACTGAGGAGAACACTGTAAGTAAGGTATCAGGCCAACATTTCCAAGGGGCTTTATTGGCTCCATAAAATCGATCTTTCTTAAAGCTGTCTCATCATATCTGAGTCTATGCTTTGTGTCTCTGAAAGATGACTTTCCAGGGGCACCTGGCTGGCTCAGTCGGTAGAGAGCACGACTCTCTCTCTCTCTCTCTCTCTCTCTCTCTTTTTCCCTTCATTTTTTTAAAGGTTTTATTTATTTGACAGAGAGAGACAGAGAGAGAGAGAGACAGTGAGAGGGGGAACACAAGCAGGGGGAGTAGGAGAGGGAGATGCAGGCTTCCCGCTGAGCAGGGAGCCGGAAGAAGACATGGGGCTCCATCCCAGGACCCTGGGATCGGGACCAGAGCCAAAGGCAGACACTCGACTGACTGAGCCACCCAGGCGCCCCTGTAGATATCTTAAGAGAAAAAGTTTCCTTGACCGTGGAAGAGCAAACACTGGGGGAGGGGGACCAACAATGTTTTGAACCAGAGTCATTAAAAACGCTCATCTTTTTTTCTTAAAAAACAAACAAGAAAACCCAGTCATCATTTTCCTGAATTCATTCAGTTCCATGTTATTACTTTTTGTTCTGTTTAAATGCAGCTTTTTCATATGTTCTGGAAATTCATAGTTTAATTTTAGGATCTGAAGGTTACCAGAAACCTGTATTTGTCAAAGGTCCTTTTTGTGAATCTTCTTGAAGCTGAACGATATTTTGCAAGAGCATCAGAACGGTAACTGTAAATGACACAAGAGTCAAAAATGGACACGGATATTGTATGGAACCAGAAAAGACCCTGAATAGCCAAAGGAATGTTGAAAAAGAAAACCAAAACTGGTGGCATCACAATTCCGGACCTCAAGCTCTATGACAAAGCTGTAATCATCAAGACAGTGTGGTACTGACACAAAAACAGACACACAGACCAACGGAACAGAATAGAGAACCCAGAGATGGACCCTCAACTCTATACTCGACTAATCTTCAACAAAGCAGGGAAAATCCAATGGGGGGGGGGGGCGTGCGGGAGACAGGCTCTTCAACAGATGGTGTGGGGAAAATTGGACAGCCACATGCAGAAGAATGAAACTGGACCATTTCCTGACACCAAACACAAAAAACAGACTCAACATGGATGAAAGACCTAAATGGGAGATAGGAATCCTTCCAAATCCTAGAGGAGAACACAGGCAGCAACTTCTGTGACCTCGGCTGCAGCAACTTCTTGCTAGACACATCTCCACAGGCAAGGGAAAGAAAGGCAAACATGAACTATTGGGACTTCATCAAGATAACAAGTTTTTGCCCAGCGAAGGAAACAGTTGACAAAACCAAAAGACAACAGACAGAATGGGAGAAGATATTTGCAAATGACAAATCAGATTAAGTATGTCTATAGAGGGGCGCCTGGGTGGCTCAGTCATTAAGCGTTAAGCATCTGCCTTCGGCTCAGGGCGGGATCCCAGAGTCCTGGGATCGAGCCCCACATCGGGCTCCTCCACTGTGAGCCTGCTTCTTCCTCTCCCACTCCCCCTGCTTGTGTTCCCTCTCTCGCTGGCTGTTTCTCTCTCTGTCAAATAAATAAATAAATAAATAAATAAATAAATAAATAAATAAATAAATAAAATCTTAAAAAAAAAAAAGGGGGGGATCTCTATAGAATGTATCAAACTCAACATCCAAAGAACCAATTATCCAATCAAGAAATGGGCAGAAGACAAGAGCAGACATTTCTCCAAAGACGACGTCCAAATGGCCAACAGACCCATGAAAAAAGTCTCCACGTCACCTAGCATCAAGGAAATACAAATCAACACCACAATGAGATACCACCTCACAGCAGTCAGAATGGCTACAATTAACAAGTCAGGAAAGGACAGATGTTGGCGAGGATGTGGAGAAAGGGAAACTCTCTTACAGTGTTGGTGGGAATGCAGGCTGGGGCAGCCACTCTGGAAAACAGTGTGGAGGTTCCTCAAAAATTTGAAACTAGAGCTACCCTACAACTCAGCAATTGCAGTACTGGGTATTTACCCCAAAAATACAAATGTAGTGATCCGAAGGGGTGCCTGCACCCCAACGTTTATAGCAGCAATGTCCACAATAGCCAAACTATGGAAAGAGCCCAGATGTCCATTGACAGATGAATGGATAAAGCAGATGTGGAGGATGGATAGAGAGATAGATAGGTAGCTATAGCTATAGATCTGTATCTATCTATATCTATCTGTATCTAGCTATACATCTGTATCTAGCTATATGTATCTATCTATCTGTCATCTATCTATCATGAAATACTACTCAGCCATCCTAAAAAGAGAAGAGAGAGAGAGAGAGAGAGAGAGAGAGAGAAAGAAAGAAAGAAAGAAAGAAAGAAAGAAAGAAAGAAAGAAAGAAAAGAAAGAAATCTTGCCATTTGCAATGACATGGATGGAACTAGAGGGTATTATGCTAAGTGGAATAAGTCAATCAGAGAAAGAAAATTATCATATGATCTCACTGATGTGTGTGTGTGTGTGTGTGTGTGTGTGTGTGTGTGTGTGTGTGTGTTTTCCATAAAGAGTTACATGTCATCCTGATGAAGGACACTGCAGAAAGTCACGGAGTTTATTTTCTGTTTTTAGTGTGTGCAAGGCTGTGTGACTCTGATCTTATGGGAGCCAGGGAGGTTTTCTTTTGTTTTCTCATCTTTATGTTTGGAAACCTCCTTTTTAGGGCTTGATTGAAAAAACTTTTTTAAAGATTTTATGTTTATGTAATCTCTACACCCAACATAGGGCTCAAACTCACAATCCCGAGTCCCGACGGAGGACGGAGCCAGCCAGCAGCCAGGCACCCCTTGATTTTTTTTTTTTTTTTTTTTTAATTGAAGCAAACATGCAATGTGTGCTCAGCGCGGAAATAGAGCCCACGTGTTGAGGTTTTGTGGAGTCATTTGGACCTGGGTAAATGTGAAGGCCCGGGAGCAGGGCCCACAAATGTTAAAAGTTGACAATTTCTTTGATCAGTATTCACTTAACAGATGATTTATTGAAAGTGCTATTCTATGGCAAACGTCCTTCTATGTTCGGGATACAGCAACAACCAGATAGCTGAAGCTCCCACCTCATGGATTTAAAGTTTCAGTTGGATGTAGAGATAGGTAGGTAGGTAGGTAGGTAGGCAGGCAGGCAGGCAGGCAGGCAAGCAAAGAGATTTAAAACATGGCATCGGGGCGCCTGGCTGGCTTGGTCGGTAGAGCGTGTGACTCTTGATCTCGAGGTGGTGAGTTCAAGCCTCACGTTGGTTGTAGAGATTACATAAACATAAAATCTTTTTTTTTTTAAGATTTTATTTATTTATTCGACAGAGATAGAGACAGCCAGCGACAGAGGGAACACAAGCAGGGGGAGTGGGAGAGGAAGAAGCAGGCTCATAGCGGAGGAGCCTGATGTGGGGCTCGATCCCACAACACCGGGATCCCACCCTGAGCCGAAGGCAGACCCTTAACCGCTGTGCCACCCAGGCGTCCCAAACATAAAATCTTTAACAAAGAATAAATGATGGGGTGCCTGGGTGGCTCAATCGGTTGAGCGTGTCTGCCCTAGGCTCAGGTCATGATCCCGGAATCCTGGGATTGAGCCCCGCATCGGGCTCCCTGCTCAGCGGACAGCCTGCTTCTCCTTCTGCCCCTCACCCAGCTCGTGCTGTGCTCTCCCGCTCTCTCTCTCTCTCTCTCTCTCTCTCTCTCTCAAATAAATAAATAAAATCTTTTAAAAAATGAACGAACGAACGAACGAACGAACAAAGCCACGGCATCAAAAGTGAGTGCTTGCTTGCTTGGGGGGGGGGGGGGAATCAAACCGGAATATCTTTAACCTGTAACATATTCTTTATCGATCCTGCTTTCACTACTTTGCCCGGATTTCATTTTCCACAAGTGACAGTCCCTCCCAAGTGGGCTTCTTTCATCGTAAGACCCGTGTTCTCCCCTTGTCCCGCAGAGAGAGAAGAGCCATGAGAGGCGAAAGTTGGGCAGATCGGTATAAATCTAGGAAATAAAATAATCGTTCCCAAGACCAGTAGCCAAAGTTCTGCTTCCGTTTAGGACCCGATGTGTTAAAAAAGCATGTATGGTCGTTGGCTTGGAGAAAGGGGAGGAGGCCGAAGTATCATCCTAAAGAACAGAGTAGGGGGAGAAACAGAAGTGAAAAGATCGAAGAACTGGTTTCCCCATCCATAGCCTTTGAAATGATTTGGTGTCTTCTCCTAAGAGAGAGCCCATTGTCCGTCCAATATTTCATACCGCTTTTCACAAAGTATCACAACACAACACAACACAACACATTGCACGATCCCGTGCCTCCAAACCGTCTACGCAATCCTAATGCGTCCTATCTGCGTTCTATTCTATCATGTGACTAGAGCATCATGTACTTCACCATTCCGCTGTTGTTTGACATTCAGGTGAATTCCAACTTCTGTTCGGGGTGCGTGGGGGGCGGTGTGTGTGTGTGTGTGTGTGTGTGTGTGTGTGTGTGTGTGCGCGCGCGTGCGCGCGCCGTATCTATTGCTGCTGTGCAGCGATCTGATCCTCAGGGTGTATCACCCTAACACCGCAATGGCTTGAAACAACATCTCTTTATCATTTCCTGGTGCTTGCCTTGGGTGGCCACGTGGTTTCTACCGGTGTACCCCGGGCTCACTCCAGCAGTGGCCTTCAGCTGGAGGGTCAACTGAGTTTGAAGGTGCAACTTGGCCACATTCCCAAGTCTGCAGTCGGTGCTGGCCGAGCACCGGGTTGCCTCTCTTGTCGATGCCTCTCATGGCCCAGTCAGCTAGACTGGCTCTCTTCCGTGAAGGTCTCGGGACGGCCTGCCAAGAGGGTCAAGCACGCTTCCGGACCACCTCTTCAGCTGTGGCTGTGCAACTAGTAAAATTTCACTTCTAGTCTATTCTTTTGGTCAAGACAAGTCCCAAGACCCAGTCCAAAACCAGGGGACAGAGCAATCGAGCCTACCTCCAGATAGCAGGAGCATCGAAGGCACATGACGTGAGGGTGCACACGTGCCAGGAGGTAAGGGAGGTACGGTTGTCAGTCTCCCACGAGGGATTCCTAAACCCTATGCCACGACGCACATTTTTGTAAAAGTAAGCTTGACGTGTTAGCGTCTAAAACATGATTTCCTTTGAATCGACCCCTAGAATTGGATTCGTCCAAAAGAAGGGGAAGATGCGTTTTTCAGGCTCTTGATACCAAAGCTCTTGACTTCCAGAATGGACTTGGATGACCCTTCACCATCTCTGCTTTGTAAGACAGTGCAAATTTAATTGGCCAACCCCGCATGAAAAGGTTGTCGATCACGTTCCCGTCCGAATTCAAATTCAAGGCAGGATTCCTTTTTAAAGGCACAGAGCAGCCAGCTCCGTGGCAAGGAGCCAGAATTCTCCGGGTGGATCTCAGATCCACCGAATCCCACAAACCCCGTGTGACGTGAATGTACGAATTCGTGGAGGTTTCCCTCCCGATGGCTAAGAAGATGCTTTCACATCAGTGATGACAAAACGCAAACCCACAAAACCCCGATAGATGGGCACGGTCTTCCCTAAAGGGTCCCTTATTTCATGGAATCCAATTCTTCCACCTTGCAGTCTGCATTCACGGCTTCTATTTTCCGAGAGGCCGACACTCTTTCTCTGCAGACATGTCACAAGATCGGCAGGATACGGTCTTCCGTGCGTCGGGCACACCAAAAGCTGTTGGGAAGGCCCCTGCCATCGGAATGTATTCGGCACGGATGCTAAGGAAGACTTTGAAACCGATCTAGTCCGGTTCCGTCCTTCAGTCCTCTTGGGGGCAGAGCTTCCGTGTTCCATGCCCCCTCTCCAGGAACGCCACTCTCCCCACAATTTCAGGTGTCCAGGCAACCCGGAAACTCTCGAGCTAGGTGAGTTCTTCTGGGAAGGGGCGGGGGGGGGGGGGGTTGGGGGGGAAAGGGTGGGCAGTGCCGACGTTTGGAAACATTGAAGGGCACCCGAGGCGAGGCTATGGCCAAACCGAGTCCGTGCACAGGTACGTAAGGCGGGGGTGGGGGGGCGGGGGTGGGGATGGGGGGGTGGTGGGGTGGGGCACGAAACCTGTGCTCTCCGTAGGTTACGAAAAGCTCAGGGGCACCTGGCTGGCTCTCTGTAGAGCGCGCTGACTCTTGATCTCAGAGTCCTGAGTTCGAGCCCCACGTTGGGTGTAGAGTTTACGTGAACCAGCAGCAGCAGCAGCAGCAGCAGCAGCAGCAGCAGCAGCAGCAGCACCACCACCACCACCACCACCACCACCACCACCACCACCACCACCACCAAAAATGATAATAATGAAAAGCTCGAAAAGCCCCACGGCCCCTGGCAGGATGTCTATGGCAAGCCACACCTCCACGACAAATAGCTTTCCACAGTGACGGCGACGGATGGCGGAAGGACAGAGGCAGCACCCTACCCCAAACCTCACAGCCTGCCTCCTTTCCGGCCAGATGTGCAGCATCTGGGAACGGCTTTGAAACCTTCCCAGTCAACGGCTTGGGCCCGCCTGTCGGGAAAAGCGCTCTGCTGTTCATTTCACTCCTGGACGAGCCTAGGAAGATGAAGCGGCGGTAGCTCTCCGTGGGGGGGTGGGGGGCGCCACGCGATCCAACACACACGACCACAGCCACTGAGGAGCATGAGATCTGTATGGCCTCGAGGGGTACAGGATAGCCCGTGAATCCTTTTCCAAGGAAGAAGGCGGCAACGTGAGAGCGTGCAAAACACTTTCTCACAGCATCTGCTGATGGTGCTAGGACTTCTGTCCCCGGAGAGGATACTATTTTTCCACCGCTTCCAGTTTTAAGAGAAAGGGTCAGGGGAAAATCATTCAGTCGTTCCACTCATCTTCATGGCTCATCGTGGAAAACGAAGACGCCGTACAAAGGAGCAAAGCGCGGATCCATGCAAACACATGGGTGAGCCCCCCCAAAACATGACGCTAAGTGAAAGGAACCAGACAGCCAGGGTGACATAATGCCTTAGGGATCCCATGGGTAGGAAAGAGCCAGACGGAATAGCCCAATCCTAGAGGGAGGGAGCAAACAGATCAGAGGCTGTTGGGGGAGAATGGTGAAGAGAGCCGGGGTGAGGGTCAGGGTGAGGTTGAGGGTGGGGGGGGGGAGGCGCGGACGGGAAGGGGGAGGGGTGGGGGGTGTCTCTTTTTGAGGTGACGGAAATGTTCTGGAAATGGCGGTGCGGGTCGTGCAGCTTTGTGAGTAACCTTTAAAAAAAATAAAAAAGGCCACCGAACCGTACACTTTCAAGAGGATGTGAATCATGGCGTGCGAATTGTATCTCCACTTTGAAAATGTGTGAGGAAAAAAATGTAGCAGATGCAGGTTGGTAGGTTGGTAGGTAGGTAGGTAGGTGGGTGGGTGGGTGGGTGGGTGGGTAGGTAGGTAGGTAGGTGAACGGGCCGGTGGTGGACCGATGTTCGTTCGTTCGTTCGTTCGTTCGTTCGTTCGGTCCCTCCCTCCCTCCCTCCCTCCATCCATCCATCCATCCATCCATCCGGTCCGTGCGTCCACGAAGATCTGCATCAAAAGGTGTGGGAAGGGGGAGGTCGGGTTCTTGTTCTGAGTGGTTTTATTTGTTCCCCAAACTAATCACCTCTGTGGAGATAAACAAAGATCACCCACATGAGAACAGGAATCACCTGTTGAGGTCAACAGAGTCTGTGGGCGGTTATCACCACCTGGGTCT
>NW_028273749.1:70000-85000 GCF_024610735.1 Ursus americanus | reverse complement strand
CAGCAACGCCAACCCCCCTGCACCCTGCTCGACCAGAGACCCTCCTCACGAGGGGCCGAGAGCACTTCGCCCGGGGACGACCACCCCCCCAAAGCCGTAGCGGCTGGGGAGGGGACAACACCCAACAGCGGCGAGGCCGGTTTCGGTCCCAAGAGGGCGGATCGGGGGCACGACGTGCCTTCAGCCATCTGGTCGAGGCGGGCACGGAGGGGGTGGGTCGGCGGTGACGGGGAGGGGGCGCAGAGCGGGCGAGGGCCGGGAGCGCGTGGGGGGAGTGGTTCGGGGGAAGGGCGCGCGCCAACGAAGACGCGAACCGGGCCACCGGGTAAACGTGCACGGGATCCCACCGCCACCAGCATGAGAGCGGTCCCGCGACGCCCGGGACGCCGGCCGGCCTCAGCACCCTTGGCGGGCCCCCCCCCCGCGAACCAGGCCCCACCACGGCTGGGACCCAAAAACCCCACGTGACCCCCGCCGCAGGGGCCCAGCAGAACCTCCGTCCATCCGTCTGGTCCATCCCGGAGTCACGACCCAGGGGAAGCAACCCCCAGGCGAGAGCGGCCCGACCCGTGCCCGCACGCCACCCCCGGCGGCAACTCGGGACGGGAGCGGGCGGGAGACAGCCGCTCGCACGGCACGGGGAAGCGGGACGCGCGGGGGCGCCCCACCCCTCGGGAGACACAGCACCGCGAGGGAGTGGCCGCACGCGCACTCGCACGCACGCGGGAGCCCCGCGCGCCGGACGCCGGCCAGGCCCAGCGGGATCCTCCCCCGACTCGGAGGGGGGAGGCGCAGGCCGCGGTAGGCAAAGAGCGGCGCTCGGCCCCGCCGCGGGGCCGGCAGACCCCTCACGGAGAGGGGGCTCTGCCCAACACGCAACGGTAGTCACCCCGCATCGGTGGCCACTACGCGCAGAGGAGGGGCGGCAGCTGGGGGGTTCCGGTACCCCAAGGCACCCTCTCGGATCGCTAGAGAAGGCTTTCTCACCGAGGGCGCATCGCCCCCACCCATTCGTCCCCCGACCGGGCCCCGCTAAACGGCTCTCCAAAGGCCGCCAAGGGCTCGGGGGGCGGGGGTAGGTCTGCGGCAAGGGGCAGGCACAGGGCAATCCTGAGCGCTCACGGCTGGGGCCCAACAAGGAGACCGTCCTTGCCCCGCCACGCACACCATGCTCGCGTCACCGCCCGGAAAGAGCTCCGTGCCTCCGGCGAGGCCACGAGAGGCGGAGACGGACGTGGCATGCTGGGGCGAAGAAACGGCACCCCTCGGCTGGCCAAGCGCCACAGCGCTGGCTCGGCCCGCCGCGATCGCTCACACACCCCGCCACGTCCAGGCCCCCCCAGCACGGCATGCGCCAGGGGGACGACGAGGCGCCCGCATCCCCATGGGGGGGGGGCAGGTGGTCCTCCCTTACCGACTCCACCACCCGCTCCTCGGACTACGCCACCAACAGCGGTGGCCCGAGGGGGTCGCTGGGAACAGGAAACGACGCCACCGCTCGGCCTCGGGCACCTGAGACAACCTGGAGCGCTCCAGGGGCACCACGGAGGGCCAGGCGCAACGCGCTCAGCACGCCCAGGCGGTGAGCAGCGCGGCGTCGGGACGGCCCTCCCCATGGCAGGGAGAGCCGCTCACCACACGAAGCCAAGAAAGGCAAGCGAGAGTGTCCGCTGCGTCAGAGGACCCCGGTCCCACGGACACCGGGAGGCCGAACGTGGGAGGGCGGGGTCGGGCCGGAGTCCACACACCCCCCCCGCGCCCTCCCCGCACCGCCACAGCAGGCGGAGGAGGAGGAGGAGCGCGAAGGGCCCGCGGGCAGAACGAGAAGAGCGGTCCCATTCGCCATGAATGTCCGTCCCTCGTCTGACGCGGCTTAGGCCCGGCCCGGGAGAGCGCGAGATCACCACATCGATCGGCAGAATGTGCCCAGGGAGGTCCCGAGGGGGGGAAAGCCCGGCGAGGACAGCAACCAGAGGGACCTGCTTTCAGCCTCGCCAGCACCCCTCGACCCCAGGGCGAGAGCAGCCGGACAACCCAAGGAAGGAGGACGCCTGACACGTGGCACGGAGCCTTGCGGGACAAGGGTTGTCACGACCGCAGCCAGGTGCCCGCAGTGGGGAGCGCACGGGGTAAAGCACCCACGCCGCCTGCCCACACCGCCCTCGGGTGCTGGAGACCGGAGGCGGCACCACGGCCTGGACCATCTGGAGGCACCCGAGCCGGCGCACAGGCCCACGCGGACGGCTCAAGTAAGCGAGGGCACAGCCGGGCTTGGCACCATGGTCAAGCCCAGAGGTCCCCCCCGCCCCGCACACGCCCAGAGGTCCCCATCTCTAAGGCGACAGTCGCCAAAGCACAGCGTGTCAGCACCTACCTGGCAACAAAAAGTGCTCATTTCAGGTGACAAAATCACCACGCCGACTGCCGGGGCCTAGACACAAGTCACCGGGACCTCCTGGGACCGTAGCCAGGCCACCGGCCCCAAGCACCGTTCCATCAGCCCCGGCCCCTGGAGCCCCCAGGGCCATCTGGTCGACCCCGGGAGCGTGGCGGCAGCCGGGACCGACGGGGGACTCGCGGGAGGTGGGGCGGGGCGGGTAGGCCCTCCCCCAGTCCGCCTGTCGTCCCCACGTCAGGACTTAGAAAAATCACCAAAGTCCTGCGGAGGCACCTGTGGACGCCCTGCTCCCCGGCCCTCAGGACGGCCCCACGCCTGTCCCATGCCGGTCCCATGCCGGTCCCCGACTCCCAGTTGGGACTGGGGGGGGGGAGGGGGCGATACCACGGAGGCGTCCCCGACGGCCGGACCGCAATGGGAATCGCGGCCGGGCCCCTGGGGCGCCATATCCGTGCCTCCCCTCGCGACCCGATCCGGTCCGGTCCGTTCCGGTCCCCTCCGGTCCCCACCTCCGCAGCGGGCCTCGGAAAGCTTGGTAAGAAAATCGGGTCAGACGACCGGAACCCCACGCGTGCCCCGTGGCCGGGCCCGTCACGCCATCCACGGGCTTCCTCTCAAGGCTCGAGCGCGACACGGGAGAAAACCGCGCGACACGGAAGGCCCGACGACCGACCGGAGCCACCGGCCGGATGGCGTCCGGGCGCCGGACACACCCGCTCCCATTCCCCCACGGGCCGAGGAGGGGACACCGGTGGGTGCTGGTCGACCCGTCCGGGCGACCCCCACACCCTTCTCAGGGAGCGAGGCGGTGGCGGCGTCACACCCTCACAAGCCTGGAGGTTCAATCTCCCGCGAGCCGATCGCGCGCCGACACCCCAGAGAGAGCGGGACAATCACGCTAGTGTCACCGGCTTCCTGGAACTCCGGCTTGGGGACCGCAGCCAAATGCCATCCCTTACTGACATCGGCGACGCTCTGGCAGGGTGACGCTATATAAAAGCGGCCGCCAGGTGGCGCCCGACAACCGGCGCAAAGGACACCGAGACAGATCCAGATCGCGGGCCCGTGAAGGCGCACAGCCGGCCGCCCGGCCACCCGATCTTGTCCCGGCCCCACCTCGGAGGGGCGGGCAGAGGGTGTGGGGCGCGCGGACCCGGGGCGTCGGCCTCGGGAGCCCCCGACCAGCGCGGCACGGCTGCAGCACCCCAGGGCAGACCGGGAAAACGTGTCTGGGCCGCTCCAGCCGGAAAGGGAGCCGGCTGGCCACGGGACACGCGCGTACGCATGCGCTCACGCCCACGCACGCACGCCCACGCACGCACGCACGCCCCCGCCGGAAGCGGACGTGGGCGGAAAATTCCCCAAAGGGGCGCGCGTGGGTGGCTCAGTCGCTAAGCGTCTGCCTTCAGCTCGGGTCACGATCCCAGGGTCCTGGTTTCCAGCTCCCCGTCGGGCTCCCTGCTCACCGGGAAGCCTACTTCTCCCTCTCCCGCTCCCCCTGCTTGTGTTCCCTCTCTCGCTGTCTGTCTGTCTGCCTGTCTGCCTGCCTGCCTGTCTGTCTGTCTGTCTGCCTGTCTGCCTGCCTGCCTGTCTGTCTGTCTGTCTGCCTGTCTCTCTCTCTCTCTCTCTCTCTCTCTGTGAAATAAATAAATAAAATCTTAAAAAAATAAAATAAAATTCCCCGCAGACACCGGCAGGCCCCAGAGGCCCGGCCGGCATTACGCGGGCTTCCCACAGCGGCACACGGGCGGTGCCCTGGGCCTCTGGGAGGACTTAAGACAAATTTCGGGGGGCAGGCAGGGAACGGAAAACAGAGACCGTGTGAGTACTCCTAGAACAACAACGGTTGAACCATTTTTCTTCTATCATTTCAAGGGGAGGAAGTCTCTCTCAAGCATACGAAGAAAGCTCAGGAGGGCAGAAAGGGGGTGATTGACACACGCCCCCAGAAAGGTGCACACTGAATCCCTCTCTGCGTGTACCACGATGACATCCAAGGACAACAAACAGGCATGGGGGAACATCCGTGCAAAGGCAGGTGTGGCGATAAGAATATCGGTTTCCCCCGAAACCGCCTGGGTGGCTCAGTCGTTGAGCGTCTGCCTTCGGCTCAGGGCATGATCCGGGCGTTCTGGGATTGAGCCCCGCATCAGGCTCCTCCGATGGCAGCCTGCTTCTTCCTCTCCCACTCCCCCTGCTTGTGTTCCCTCCCTCTCTCACTGGCTGTCTCTCTCTCTCTGTCAAATAAATAAATCAACCAGTATTTAAATATATATATATATAATATTATATATTAATATATTTATATTTAACATTTTTATTAAATACATTTAATATGTTTAAATATATTATATATTTATTTTATTATATATTTATTATATTTTTATTTATATAATATATAAATAATATATTTATTATATATAAATATATATTATATATTTATTAAATATATTTAATATATTTAACATTATATATATATTATACACACACACACACACACACACACACACACACACACACACACATATATCTCGGTTTCAGCATCTGTGACCATAACCCGGAAACACACGGTGGGGGGGGGCGGGGGGGGGAGGAGGAGGCGCGGAATGGGGAGGAAGGGAGTTAAAATAGCCATTCACTAAACAAATCCAGCTCCGGGACATCCGCGCATTCCAACACTAGGACACGGGGGGGGGGGGGGCGGGGGGGGGGTAAGAGAGGAAGGGAGGGTGGGTGGTGCTTGAGAAGAGGTAAATAATTGATGATGAAATGTTCCATGATATTAAGGAGAAAAGAAAAACCAGGCGTAGCACTTCCTCTGGCGTGTAAAGGAAAAAAAGTTTGTTTGTTTTTTTTTTCTTCCTTTTTTCGTCTTTCAAGTACACGTATTTCAGGGCACCTGACTGGCTCTGTCGGAGGAGGACCGGGTGACTCTTGATCCGCAGGGGTCGTGAGTTCCAGCACCACGCTGGATGGGCATAGAGATTACTTAAAATTAGAAAGCTTTAAAAAACAAACACACAAACCACAGACGCGGAGCAGCATTAAGCATCCAAGACATACACCTGTCTTGGGGCGCCTGGGTGGTGCAGTCGGTTGGTTGGGCAGCTGCCTTTGGCTCGGGTCATAGCCCCAAGGTCCTGGAACAGAGCCCCCCATCACGCTCCCTGCTCAGTGGGGAGTCTGCTTCTCTCCCTCCCTCTGCCGATCCCCCTGCTTGTGCTCTCTCACTCACGCCCTCTTTCTCAAATAAATAAAAATCTTTATTATGGAAAGAAAAAAAAAAGATAAACACCTGTAAACAGGAAGTAGTCAGAGGAAAACATCCACAGTAGCAGAGGATGCGACATTAGAGGGCAGCAGAGCAGCATCCTAGCCAGGTGCTATGGCGCTTTACTGCTTTCTGTGCCCCGTAGGGACCTTTAAAAAAACCTCACCCTCCTATCCAGGGAGGAGAGGGCAGAAGCAACCTCCAGCAAGACTTCCTTTGATTAAAGGGAACTCTTATTACATTCACCTTCACCATTTGAACATGGGCTTTTAATGGTTTCCTTTCCAAGCCTTTCTCTTTGCCTTCTTCTTACCTGTGTGAATCCCTGATCCCACAGTCACAACATCCCCCCCCCCCGCCACCACCAGAACACACACACACACACACACACACACACACACACACACACACACACGGATGAAAACTGTTCTCTGTACACCATACATCCTGA
Organism: Ursus americanus; assembly: GCF_024610735.1. Classification (NCBI taxonomy): domain Eukaryota; kingdom Metazoa; phylum Chordata; class Mammalia; order Carnivora; family Ursidae; genus Ursus; species Ursus americanus. The sequence continues at coordinate 78,880 of NW_028273749.1, read as the reverse complement.
GCACTGCGAAAGTAAATGAGGAAACGCGGACAAGAGAGAAATCAAGCAAATACCGTAACTCTGAAGGCTGGACATCTACTGAGTTGAGAGAACTGACCAAACATCAGAAACTTGAAATGAAGGTTTTCCTTTAAAGTTGATTCTTCCTTAGTGGGCTAAACTACCTACGTTCTTTACCGGTATTTCCTCAACTCAAGAGTGCGGCGATCCAAAGGCGGTTTCGCGGTAAAAAGTTTGTGGGTGCCGTCTTGACATTTGCTTTGCAAGTACACATATTTCAGGGCACCAGGCTGGCTCGGTCAGTCGGAGGACCACGCGACTGCGACTCTTGATCTGCAGGGGTTGTGAGTTCCAGCACCACACTGGATGGGTGTGGAGATTACATAAACAAGCGGATGGGCAAAAGGAATTAAAATCGCTACGGTGATTTCAAACAAAACAAGTGAAAACAAAACAAAACTCGGAAATAAAGTCGCCCCTGGCTTAATGCTTATTTCTAGACGCGACGACAGAGACCTGTGAGGTTGCCAGACAAAGAGCTATCACGGAACAGATACCCAAACAGATACGCCCAAGCCCAACAGAGGTTTGACAAATGCTCAAAGGCCACTCGAAGGAGGAAAGATGGCCCACCTCCCCGTGACATCAGAGGACGGTAATCAGACATCCACAGACCAAGCACGCAGGCAGGCAGGCAGACAAAGGAACAAGAAAGCTGGGGCGCCCGGGTGGCTCAGTCGGTTAAGCGTCTGCCTTCGGCTCAGGTCATGATCGAAGGGTCCTGGGATCAAGCCCCCCCATCGGGGGCTCCCTGCTCACCAGGGAGTCTGCTTCTCTCTCTCTCTCTCTCTCTCTCTCTCTCTCTCTCTCTCTCTCACACACACACACACACACACACACACACACCCTCCTCCCCGCTTGTCCCCCCCCGCCAAAAAATTGTTTAAATTAAAGAAAGAAGGAAAGCAAGCAAGCAAGCTTCGACCTAAACAGCCACACTTCACCCCTCACACAAATGTGAACTCAAAATGGATCACACACTGCCATGGGAAACATAAAACTGGAACACACCGGGGGGGGGGGGGGGAGCTCTAAGAGAAAAATTGAGGAACTAGGGCCAGGCAAAGAGAGTTTAAGACTTGACACCAGAGGCATGATCCATGAAAAAGACACGGAGAGGTGGGAAGTCATCAAAATTAAAAACCTAGGCTCTGTGAAACACCCTCTCAAGAGGGCCAAGTGACAAAGGACACGCAGAGGCCTGGGGGATTGGGGGGGGGGGGGGCTTGTGGCTCAGAGAGAAACAAAATGAGGAAACGCTCCCAGAGGTTGGATCAGGGTCACCAGGTGAACAGCGGTACAATCCGTTCAGATAGGAGGTCTGGCGCACGGCCAAGGCAAGGAAGAAGACCAAGATTTTAGGGTTAGGTCCCCTTGAATAGGTCGTGTCCACGAGGCTACCGAGTCAGAAAATCAGCTAGGCAGTTTTATCTCTAATTCCGAATGGACATGAAGTCTGGGGTTTATAAGCAGAAAGTCCATAAGCGATCACCCAGAGGCGATTAAACACAGAGAAACACCGTAGCAACAATAGACTCTGTAGGGCCCAGGGTCGAACTAGGGCCAGCGGGGTGGGGGTGGGGGTGGGGGTGGGGTGGGGGTGGGGGGGACACTTCACATTTTAACACCCAGCCTAAGGAGCCCATGCTGAAGAACACTGCCGCTGCAGAGGAGGACCGTCAGGAACGGTAGGAACGACAGGAGCAAGACACCGCCAGCTGTCAGGAACTACAGAGGGGATGAGAGATTCCCGAGGAACAAGGACCAATGAGCCACTTACCCAGACTGCCCTCAAGGAAACCAGAACATGTCACCCCTGAAAGGTGCCTCATCGGTACATGGCTTACTTTGAATTCAACTCACTGGAGACACAGCAGCTGCAGGAAGGATATTCCGACCCTTCTTTTCTTCGTGAGAGCAAGAGGTCGAACTCCCGTGTGAAAGGTACCTGCCCTGGAACCAGGAAGAAGACAGACATTCTTCATCACCAGAGACAAGGGGAGGGGACCGGGAGAATTAGGGTCTGAACAATCCACGTCAATAAACCCTCTTCGACCACCCCCTGTCTTCCCGGGGACGTCTCTCACCGCGGCCTACCGACCTGCCTGCCCCTTGCCCGAACCCCTTTGTCTTCTCCATTCTTCACAAGTTGGCTGATGCCTTGTCTTTACTCTCCTGCCCCGTCCATGTAAACACCCACTAACCGTCGTATGCCCTTCTCCCGTGAATCTCTTGTGTCGGTCGCCATCCTAGGCCCAGCCAGAGACCCCCAAGAGGGTAGAGGAGACTCTCTCCTTCCCCGCCCCTCCCCCCCCCCCCACCGCGGGGCCTAGACTGTCCGACTGGAATGTCGGTGTCGGACTTGATGAGGAGAGCGAAGGCAAGAGAAATGAAGCGACAATGAGGTCTCCTTACAACTTGCAGCCCGCCGATAAATCCCTGAGACATACAGGGTGTAACAGCCCTACAACTCTCTCAAGGATTTTTTTTTTTTTTTAACGTTTTACCGATGAGGATTTGCTGTAGTCAGTGTCACTTCACTCTCATAACCACAGACGCCCAGAATATGCTAACACCCCTCTATCAACCTGTGGCCCACTGACACACATCTAAAGGGCCTCATGACTCCCGCTTTGCTAAAACAGTAGGGACCGACCTTACCTTGACAAGAGCTAGCCCTGCAAGGTCTCGGAGACCTTGCTCTCAGTATACACAAATTCCTTAGAGACTTACCTTAGCCCTAACCCCCACTCACTAGAAACTGTATCACCAGTTAACGCCTCACAGTCCCAGTGCGGCTCTTTCCGCCCACAGATCCCGTCCCCATGCTATAATAAAAGCACCTGGTTGCACCAGAAACATCTCAAGAATTCTTTCTTGACCGCGTGCTTGGCAGCTCCACATCAGGTCTGCTTGTCTGTCTGTTCTTGTGTTTGTCCCTTCATGCGTGTGTGTGTGTGTGTGTGTGTGTGTGTGTGTGTGTACACGTGTGTACGTATCTGTCCGTCTGTCTAGTGGGGCTTTATTTATTTCTTTAGAGCGATTTGGGGTTCACTGCAAAACTGACTGGCGAATACGGACGGTACCCATATGCCACCTGCTCTGCCATCGCTCACTGCTCCCCGCCCCACCACCCAACATGCAGAGGCGCAGGTGTGCTCCCTCAGAGCTTCCCACTCCCCCATCTGTGCCAGAGCCGGTGTGTTGATTACAATGGATGAATCTACACTGAGGCATCATCATCACCCATTCAGAGTCCAGAGTTTACGCTAGGGTTCACTCTTGGTGTTGTCCATTCTATGGGTTTTGACAAAGGTATCTTACCATCATAGTAGCACACTCAGTAGTTCCACTGCCTTAAAAATCCTCTGTGTTCTGCCTGTTCATCACCCCCCCCACACCCCCAACCCCGCCAAAACCCCTGGCAGCCTACAGATCTTTTTTTTTTTTTCTTCCCTCCCTCCCTCCCTTCATCTTTCTTATTACTAGTGTGGATATCATTCGTTTATTATAAAAAAGAGACACGGAAATTATTTACGTAATGCAGGACTGCACAACTTCAGTGGACTGGGTAGTTTCACATGACGCCGTTTCAATAATGATTTATTTCAGGCTACATCTTTTCTGAGAATGTCACAATCCATGTCACCTACAACTACTTCGATGCCTCCATACTCTGGGAGAAGAAATTTCTCGCCAACTTGCATGCCAACTGGTTGAGTCTCTCCACCCTTTTCCTTTAGAGCCTCATCCAATAGCTACTCCTGTTGCTTGCAGTCCTTGTCCTGGAGATTTTTATGGGAGCACAATGCCTCCTTTGGTTACAATGTTGGCTGCACTCCTTTGACCTAAAACCTGGTCAAAGAGGGGGAGAAACCCTCTCTAAACGCCTGTCCGGCCATGACGCTGTCCGCTGCAGTTTGTACTCTGCTCTCCAGCCTACTGATTTCAGTTCTGTCTCCTCCACAATGTCACATTTAGTGGGAACCGTGAGTTATGTTCACCATCTCAGATTGGCTTCTCTCAGTCAGGAATACACATGTACGGTTCCCCCACCTGGCTCCCCACAGCTACCCATAGTTCCATAGCTCGCTCATTTCTTTCCAACGCCCCCGAAAAACATTCCATGGCCTGGATGTACCCCAGTCTACATATCCATTGACCTCCTGAGGGACTTCTTGGTTGCCTCCAAGGTCAGGCAGTTATGAATGAAGCTACCGTGAACGTCTGTGTGCAGGTTTCTGTGCAGACGTCAGTTTTCAACTCATTTGGGCCGTTGATAAATACCAAGGAGTGGGATTGCTGGGTCGTACGGTAAGAGTGTGTTTAGCTTGGAAAGGCATCGCCCATATTTGTGGCATTTTTTGGATGATAGCTGAGAGCAGGGCAGCACACTGAAGGAACAAGGTCATGAAGGAGGTAGAATTCAAAGATGCTGGAAAGGAAGATGTCACCAAGGCACGACCTTTACCTCCATCCTCGTAGGGTTTGTGGCTGACCCTGAGGATGACATTGACATGAGACAGATGACCAGGAAAAGGAGCATACAAATTTGTTTCCTACAAGTGTCACATGACAAAGCCCTCCTGAGGAAACGAAGATCCTGAGAAGGAGCAAACCCTAAATGCTTGTATATTGGGTTGAACAAGGAGAGGCGACTGTGGGAGGGTAACTCAACAATGTGGCGAGGCTATAGGAACGTTAAGGATTTAAAACAAAACAAAACAAACAAAAAAGCAAGATCTGTTTGTCCAGAATTCTCATTCTCATTCTGAACTTCCTGTCCTTGAAGATCAGAATGTTACTCACGGGGCACCTGGGTGGCTCAGTCTGTTAAGGTTAAGTGGCTGCCTTCAGCTGAAGTCAGATCTCTCAATCCCGGCATCCTGGGATTGAGCCCTGCCTTGGCCTCTTTGCTCAGCGGGGAGTCTGCCTCTCCCTCTCCCTCTGTCCTTCCCCCCCTACTCATGCGTGGGCTCTCGCTCACCCTCCCTCCCTCCCTCCCTCTCTCTCAAATAAATAAAATCTTTTTAAAAACTTTTAAAAAAAGAATGTCTCTCACTCCCCTTCTGGCATAGGGAAGACATCTTCCAGGGGGATGGGTGGGGGAAGCTTCTGGGGAGAAAAGGGGGAGAGTCAGGTACCCTCCTTGCACCTGCGGGGGGGGGGGGGGGGGTTGGGTTGGGTGTGTGTGTGTCTGCTGCTGCCGCCGCTGCTGCTTTGTAGAAGTGTCTACAGTTCAAAACAGTACTCTGGTTTCCTTTATATCTAAAGCTTATCTCGGGTTTGGGGTTTGGGTTTGGACAGGAGGAGGGAGGGCCACATTTTCTTCTGACAGAGTGGAGAAAGAGAAGAGGGGTGCGGGCTTGTGCATATTCTTTTCCATCTTGGGGTGAGCGGAGGATTCAGATTCAGCTCTTGCCAGATGAGATCTAATTTCTCCATAAACAATCAGGCAAAATATCAGGCAAACAGAGGGCGAGTAAGCGTTAGAAGACCATGGACAAGATGGGTTCCAAAGCAATGATTTCATCAGAGGAACGTGAATGCCAAAGATTTCCAGGGACCATGTTTATGGATGACTTGGTGTGTAGGTCATTTCAAATTTACAGTGCTACCATCCATCCGGTCACTTCAGCATACTGTCTCCAGCTCACACGAGCAGTGTAGTCGTGCAAATATAATATGGGGCTCATCCAGGGATGGGATTGTGCCAGAGAAAGGGAGACAGCAGCATGTAATTGAGCCTAAGGAGTGTCCAAGAGAGTGACTCTCTAAAGTACATCGAGGCAGAAGGAGACCGGCTGGATTTTTTGTTTGCTTGCTAGGTGTTTGTGGCAATGGGGTGGATGTGGGTGGGTGTTGTTTATTTTCTGGACAAGGTGAAGGGACCCTTCAAGTGGAAGTATTTGCACAAGGGGTCTTGCAGGATGGGAGGGTGCAGCTCAGTCCCTTTACCAAGAAAAAAGGAGAATCAGACCTTTTAAGAACTAGGCAAGGAGAGGAGTCTAGCTTTGGTTATTGCAGCACCCAGGCACCTCGGCAGAAACAACAGAAGGTTCCCAAAAGGAACCGAGTTGCAGGAATCAGCGTGAGCAGGCCCCATCACCCTCAGCTCTCAGCTCTCAGCCCTCAGCCCTCAGCCACCTCCCCACCGGGGCAGGAGGCGTCTATAATCCAGTCTGAGCTCCAGATCTGGGTCCCGCCCCCCCTCACCCCCACCCACCTACAGGGCTCCCCTGCCCTCTTCTCAGCCAGAGACACATATGGGAGGGTGGTCCCAGAACAAATCTCCCCACATCCACAGAAATCTTGCCAGCACTTTGACCACTTGGCCTTGAGACACCAACTCATCTGTACCCGTGCATGATTTTTTCCTTGGACCAGGGGCCTAGTTCACCACTTAGGACGAACAGCAAATCCCCGCTTCCCCCCCTCCCCACCCTCCCCGCAGCCTACGGTTCCCAATTCGACCGGACAACATCAGTTGGGGGGGCGGGGATGGGGGAGCAGCTGAAGGGAGGGTCAGGGTGATCCATTCTAATGGGCCTCATTCAATCGTATCATTCAAATGCAGAAAGCTTTCTGTTAAAGTCAGAGCCTGGGGCTTCTCTCCACTGAATGGCTTTCCCAAACTTCCCCAACCCTTAGGCTGCAGCTTGCAAACTTCTGGGAAGAAAGGGAGGGAGGGAGGGAGGGAGGGAGGGAGGGAGGGAGGGAGGGAGGGAGGAGTAAGGGGAAAAAGGGGAAAGAGGATGTCCGAAGAGTTCACCTCATCTGGGTGTCAGTCCTTCATTCCATTTCTATGAAACATGGACAGAGGCCTGCCTTCTGTCACTGCCTCAAGCTGAAGTAAGGTGCAGTAGAGGCTTTGGAATGGAAGGGTCTGATACAGTGCAGGTCGCAACTTTTGGTCCCTTGTGTTATTGGAGGGGGTCTCAGAGATAGTTCCTTATCTGAGAACTTGGATATTTTTCTACATGGTTTCATTGATTTTATCCCCAAGTATACTCTATGGAATAGTAACAGCATAGCATGACCCAACTGTCTCATTCTGTCTCAGATTGATCTGATCCGGCGGGCCTCGTGGGCCTCGGAGAGTACAGACCGGTAAATTAGCCTGAGCCCCTCCCCCCCAGGACGGGGGCGGGGGGGGGGGGGGCAAAGGTCGTGGTGGTTAAGGGCTTCTTGTAGCCAAGTAGCTTAGTGTTTGGTTTTACCTCTATGGGTTCTTTTTTTTTTTTTTTTCCTTTACATATCTTTATTAAGTAATCTCTACACCCAACGTGGGGCTCGAAGTCACAACCCCGAGATCAAGAGTCGCATGTTCTACTGACTGAGCCAGCCAGGTGCCCCTATTTATATGGGTTCTTATTTCCAAACAGGAGTTAATAGAGGTGCCGCAAGCGGAGTTAACTATCACAGACTCGGCCTCATTCAGCAAGCAATCCGGTAGTTCATAAGAGGCATTTCTATGGAAACAAAAGGAAAACACTGGTTAATGGTTGGAACAAGGGATAAACCCAGTGTCTAAGTCCAGAGTACTACCGGTGAGAAGGTCTCTAGGATGTCAGGCTTGAAGCATCCTCAGATGGAGTGAGGGTGGGCAGGGGCAATCTGACGAATTTTTCTGGTGTGTAGTTCAAATGTCTCATTTTGAGTGGCCCATAGAGCAACAGGCACAAAGATTGTCTATGTACGAGCTATTGTTGCCATTTCCCTGAAATTTATTTCAAGTTGACCAGCTTTCACTTGCCACACTTCAGGAAAAAGGGCACTTTCAGTTCTTAATGATTGTAAGGTAAGAGAATGGGAGAATGTTGGAAACCTTAGTTTGAACAGTCATAGTCAGAGACTCAAGGAAACCCGAAGGATTCAGGATCCAGTCCAGGTTTATAGGCAAACAACATATGTTCAAAGATAATTCATCAGAACTAGCACCTAACACCTACAAAAGTGTGTTATTGAAATACAGTCTTTCTCCCTAAAGTCACCTTCATTCCTGTCAAAGATAGCCAAATGAAGATTAATTTGTTTGTAAAACAAGCCCAGTTTTTAACAAACATGGCCTAATCATCTACGTAAGCACAGCAAAAATAGCAATTGACCAAATCATATATAAGGTTCGTTCTTTCTTTCTTTCTTTCTTTCTTTCTTTCTTTCTTTTTTCTTTCTTTCTTTCTTTCTTTCTTTCTTTCTTTCTTTCTTTCTTTCTTTCTTTCTTTCCTCTTTTAAATCTGCTTTGATGTAGCTTTTTATAAGGAATTTTAGATTGAACCTTTAACTGCCTTTTTAAAGCCAAGAGCCAAGCCAAGTATTTCCCATCGGATTTGTCTGCAAGACCTGTAGGTTGAGGTCGATTTCTCTCATCTTGAGGTCCTCCAAATTTCCTGAAGTTCCTGCATCTGTCAGGAGGTGGCATTCTTTACTCACCTGGTAAGACTGAGGAGAACACTGTAAGTAAGGTATCAGGCCAACATTTCCAAGGGGCTTTATTGGCTCCATAAAATCGATCTTTCTTAAAGCTGTCTCATCATATCTGAGTCTATGCTTTGTGTCTCTGAAAGATGACTTTCCAGGGGCACCTGGCTGGCTCAGTCGGTAGAGAGCACGACTCTCTCTCTCTCTCTCTCTCTCTCTCTCTTTTTCCCTTCATTTTTTTAAAGGTTTTATTTATTTGACAGAGAGAGACAGAGAGAGAGAGAGACAGTGAGAGGGGGAACACAAGCAGGGGGAGTAGGAGAGGGAGATGCAGGCTTCCCGCTGAGCAGGGAGCCGGAAGAAGACATGGGGCTCCATCCCAGGACCCTGGGATCGGGA
>NW_028273749.1:62500-65000 GCF_024610735.1 Ursus americanus | reverse complement strand
ATTCAAATTCAAGGCAGGATTCCTTTTTAAAGGCACAGAGCAGCCAGCTCCGTGGCAAGGAGCCAGAATTCTCCGGGTGGATCTCAGATCCACCGAATCCCACAAACCCCGTGTGACGTGAATGTACGAATTCGTGGAGGTTTCCCTCCCGATGGCTAAGAAGATGCTTTCACATCAGTGATGACAAAACGCAAACCCACAAAACCCCGATAGATGGGCACGGTCTTCCCTAAAGGGTCCCTTATTTCATGGAATCCAATTCTTCCACCTTGCAGTCTGCATTCACGGCTTCTATTTTCCGAGAGGCCGACACTCTTTCTCTGCAGACATGTCACAAGATCGGCAGGATACGGTCTTCCGTGCGTCGGGCACACCAAAAGCTGTTGGGAAGGCCCCTGCCATCGGAATGTATTCGGCACGGATGCTAAGGAAGACTTTGAAACCGATCTAGTCCGGTTCCGTCCTTCAGTCCTCTTGGGGGCAGAGCTTCCGTGTTCCATGCCCCCTCTCCAGGAACGCCACTCTCCCCACAATTTCAGGTGTCCAGGCAACCCGGAAACTCTCGAGCTAGGTGAGTTCTTCTGGGAAGGGGCGGGGGGGGGGGGGGTTGGGGGGGAAAGGGTGGGCAGTGCCGACGTTTGGAAACATTGAAGGGCACCCGAGGCGAGGCTATGGCCAAACCGAGTCCGTGCACAGGTACGTAAGGCGGGGGTGGGGGGGCGGGGGTGGGGATGGGGGGGTGGTGGGGTGGGGCACGAAACCTGTGCTCTCCGTAGGTTACGAAAAGCTCAGGGGCACCTGGCTGGCTCTCTGTAGAGCGCGCTGACTCTTGATCTCAGAGTCCTGAGTTCGAGCCCCACGTTGGGTGTAGAGTTTACGTGAACCAGCAGCAGCAGCAGCAGCAGCAGCAGCAGCAGCAGCAGCAGCAGCAGCAGCAGCAGCAGCACCACCACCACCACCACCACCACCACCACCACCACCACCACCACCACCACCAAAAATGATAATAATGAAAAGCTCGAAAAGCCCCACGGCCCCTGGCAGGATGTCTATGGCAAGCCACACCTCCACGACAAATAGCTTTCCACAGTGACGGCGACGGATGGCGGAAGGACAGAGGCAGCACCCTACCCCAAACCTCACAGCCTGCCTCCTTTCCGGCCAGATGTGCAGCATCTGGGAACGGCTTTGAAACCTTCCCAGTCAACGGCTTGGGCCCGCCTGTCGGGAAAAGCGCTCTGCTGTTCATTTCACTCCTGGACGAGCCTAGGAAGATGAAGCGGCGGTAGCTCTCCGTGGGGGGGGGGGGGGGGGGCGCCACGCGATCCAACACACACGACCACAGCCACTGAGGAGCATGAGATCTGTATGGCCTCGAGGGGTACAGGATAGCCCGTGAATCCTTTTCCAAGGAAGAAGGCGGCAACGTGAGAGCGTGCAAAACACTTTCTCACAGCATCTGCTGATGGTGCTAGGACTTCTGTCCCCGGAGAGGATACTATTTTTCCACCGCTTCCAGTTTTAAGAGAAAGGGTCAGGGGAAAATCATTCAGTCGTTCCACTCATCTTCATGGCTCATCGTGGAAAACGAAGACGCCGTACAAAGGAGCAAAGCGCGGATCCATGCAAACACATGGGTGAGCCCCCCCAAAACATGACGCTAAGTGAAAGGAACCAGACAGCCAGGGTGACATAATGCCTTAGGGATCCCATGGGTAGGAAAGAGCCAGACGGAATAGCCCAATCCTAGAGGGAGGGAGCAAACAGATCAGAGGCTGTTGGGGGAGAATGGTGAAGAGAGCCGGGGTGAGGGTCAGGGTGAGGTTGAGGGTGGGGGGGGGGAGGCGCGGACGGGAAGGGGGAGGGGTGGGGGGTGTCTCTTTTTGAGGTGACGGAAATGTTCTGGAAATGGCGGTGCGGGTCGTGCAGCTTTGTGAGTAACCTTTAAAAAAAATAAAAAAGGCCACCGAACCGTACACTTTCAAGAGGATGTGAATCATGGCGTGCGAATTGTATCTCCACTTTGAAAATGTGTGAGGAAAAAAATGTAGCAGATGCAGGTTGGTAGGTTGGTAGGTAGGTAGGTAGGTGGGTGGGTGGGTGGGTGGGTGGGTAGGTAGGTAGGTAGGTGAACGGGCCGGTGGTGGACCGATGTTCGTTCGTTCGTTCGTTCGTTCGTTCGTTCGTTCGGTCCCTCCCTCCCTCCCTCCATCCATCCATCCATCCATCCATCCATCCGGTCCGTGCGTCCACGAAGATCTGCATCAAAAGGTGTGGGAAGGGGGAGGTCGGGTTCTTGTTCTGAGTGGTTTTATTTGTTCCCCAAACTAATCACCTCTGTGGAGATAAACAAAGATCACCCACATGAGAACAGGAATCACCTGTTGAGGTCAACAGAGTCTGTGGGCGGTTATCACCACCTGGGTCTGGCAGAGACTCGAAGCAAACGCAGGCCAGGCGGAGGAGTGGAAAAGCTTTCTGGTGGCAAAGGGGGAAGGTC
>NW_028273749.1:27500-50000 GCF_024610735.1 Ursus americanus | reverse complement strand
CAACCCCCCTGCACCCTGCTCGACCAGAGACCCTCCTCACGAGGGGCCGAGAGCACTTCGCCCGGGGACGACCACCCCCCCAAAGCCGTAGCGGCTGGGGAGGGGACAACACCCAACAGCGGCGAGGCCGGTTTCGGTCCCAAGAGGGCGGATCGGGGGCACGACGTGCCTTCAGCCATCTGGTCGAGGCGGGCACGGAGGGGGTGGGTCGGCGGTGACGGGGAGGGGGCGCAGAGCGGGCGAGGGCCGGGAGCGCGTGGGGGGAGTGGTTCGGGGGAAGGGCGCGCGCCAACGAAGACGCGAACCGGGCCACCGGGTAAACGTGCACGGGATCCCACCGCCACCAGCATGAGAGCGGTCCCGCGACGCCCGGGACGCCGGCCGGCCTCAGCACCCTTGGCGGGCCCCCCCCCCGCGAACCAGGCCCCACCACGGCTGGGACCCAAAAACCCCACGTGACCCCCGCCGCAGGGGCCCAGCAGAACCTCCGTCCATCCGTCTGGTCCATCCCGGAGTCACGACCCAGGGGAAGCAACCCCCAGGCGAGAGCGGCCCGACCCGTGCCCGCACGCCACCCCCGGCGGCAACTCGGGACGGGAGCGGGCGGGAGACAGCCGCTCGCACGGCACGGGGAAGCGGGACGCGCGGGGGCGCCCCACCCCTCGGGAGACACAGCACCGCGAGGGAGTGGCCGCACGCGCACTCGCACGCACGCGGGAGCCCCGCGCGCCGGACGCCGGCCAGGCCCAGCGGGATCCTCCCCCGACTCGGAGGGGGGAGGCGCAGGCCGCGGTAGGCAAAGAGCGGCGCTCGGCCCCGCCGCGGGGCCGGCAGACCCCTCACGGAGAGGGGGCTCTGCCCAACACGCAACGGTAGTCACCCCGCATCGGTGGCCACTACGCGCAGAGGAGGGGCGGCAGCTGGGGGGTTCCGGTACCCCAAGGCACCCTCTCGGATCGCTAGAGAAGGCTTTCTCACCGAGGGCGCATCGCCCCCACCCATTCGTCCCCCGACCGGGCCCCGCTAAACGGCTCTCCAAAGGCCGCCAAGGGCTCGGGGGGCGGGGGTAGGTCTGCGGCAAGGGGCAGGCACAGGGCAATCCTGAGCGCTCACGGCTGGGGCCCAACAAGGAGACCGTCCTTGCCCCGCCACGCACACCATGCTCGCGTCACCGCCCGGAAAGAGCTCCGTGCCTCCGGCGAGGCCACGAGAGGCGGAGACGGACGTGGCATGCTGGGGCGAAGAAACGGCACCCCTCGGCTGGCCAAGCGCCACAGCGCTGGCTCGGCCCGCCGCGATCGCTCACACACCCCGCCACGTCCAGGCCCCCCCAGCACGGCATGCGCCAGGGGGACGACGAGGCGCCCGCATCCCCATGGGGGGGGGGCAGGTGGTCCTCCCTTACCGACTCCACCACCCGCTCCTCGGACTACGCCACCAACAGCGGTGGCCCGAGGGGGTCGCTGGGAACAGGAAACGACGCCACCGCTCGGCCTCGGGCACCTGAGACAACCTGGAGCGCTCCAGGGGCACCACGGAGGGCCAGGCGCAACGCGCTCAGCACGCCCAGGCGGTGAGCAGCGCGGCGTCGGGACGGCCCTCCCCATGGCAGGGAGAGCCGCTCACCACACGAAGCCAAGAAAGGCAAGCGAGAGTGTCCGCTGCGTCAGAGGACCCCGGTCCCACGGACACCGGGAGGCCGAACGTGGGAGGGCGGGGTCGGGCCGGAGTCCACACACCCCCCCCGCGCCCTCCCCGCACCGCCACAGCAGGCGGAGGAGGAGGAGGAGCGCGAAGGGCCCGCGGGCAGAACGAGAAGAGCGGTCCCATTCGCCATGAATGTCCGTCCCTCGTCTGACGCGGCTTAGGCCCGGCCCGGGAGAGCGCGAGATCACCACATCGATCGGCAGAATGTGCCCAGGGAGGTCCCGAGGGGGGGAAAGCCCGGCGAGGACAGCAACCAGAGGGACCTGCTTTCAGCCTCGCCAGCACCCCTCGACCCCAGGGCGAGAGCAGCCGGACAACCCAAGGAAGGAGGACGCCTGACACGTGGCACGGAGCCTTGCGGGACAAGGGTTGTCACGACCGCAGCCAGGTGCCCGCAGTGGGGAGCGCACGGGGTAAAGCACCCACGCCGCCTGCCCACACCGCCCTCGGGTGCTGGAGACCGGAGGCGGCACCACGGCCTGGACCATCTGGAGGCACCCGAGCCGGCGCACAGGCCCACGCGGACGGCTCAAGTAAGCGAGGGCACAGCCGGGCTTGGCACCATGGTCAAGCCCAGAGGTCCCCCCCGCCCCGCACACGCCCAGAGGTCCCCATCTCTAAGGCGACAGTCGCCAAAGCACAGCGTGTCAGCACCTACCTGGCAACAAAAAGTGCTCATTTCAGGTGACAAAATCACCACGCCGACTGCCGGGGCCTAGACACAAGTCACCGGGACCTCCTGGGACCGTAGCCAGGCCACCGGCCCCAAGCACCGTTCCATCAGCCCCGGCCCCTGGAGCCCCCAGGGCCATCTGGTCGACCCCGGGAGCGTGGCGGCAGCCGGGACCGACGGGGGACTCGCGGGAGGTGGGGCGGGGCGGGTAGGCCCTCCCCCAGTCCGCCTGTCGTCCCCACGTCAGGACTTAGAAAAATCACCAAAGTCCTGCGGAGGCACCTGTGGACGCCCTGCTCCCCGGCCCTCAGGACGGCCCCACGCCTGTCCCATGCCGGTCCCATGCCGGTCCCCGACTCCCAGTTGGGACTGGGGGGGGGGAGGGGGCGATACCACGGAGGCGTCCCCGACGGCCGGACCGCAATGGGAATCGCGGCCGGGCCCCTGGGGCGCCATATCCGTGCCTCCCCTCGCGACCCGATCCGGTCCGGTCCGTTCCGGTCCCCTCCGGTCCCCACCTCCGCAGCGGGCCTCGGAAAGCTTGGTAAGAAAATCGGGTCAGACGACCGGAACCCCACGCGTGCCCCGTGGCCGGGCCCGTCACGCCATCCACGGGCTTCCTCTCAAGGCTCGAGCGCGACACGGGAGAAAACCGCGCGACACGGAAGGCCCGACGACCGACCGGAGCCACCGGCCGGATGGCGTCCGGGCGCCGGACACACCCGCTCCCATTCCCCCACGGGCCGAGGAGGGGACACCGGTGGGTGCTGGTCGACCCGTCCGGGCGACCCCCACACCCTTCTCAGGGAGCGAGGCGGTGGCGGCGTCACACCCTCACAAGCCTGGAGGTTCAATCTCCCGCGAGCCGATCGCGCGCCGACACCCCAGAGAGAGCGGGACAATCACGCTAGTGTCACCGGCTTCCTGGAACTCCGGCTTGGGGACCGCAGCCAAATGCCATCCCTTACTGACATCGGCGACGCTCTGGCAGGGTGACGCTATATAAAAGCGGCCGCCAGGTGGCGCCCGACAACCGGCGCAAAGGACACCGAGACAGATCCAGATCGCGGGCCCGTGAAGGCGCACAGCCGGCCGCCCGGCCACCCGATCTTGTCCCGGCCCCACCTCGGAGGGGCGGGCAGAGGGTGTGGGGCGCGCGGACCCGGGGCGTCGGCCTCGGGAGCCCCCGACCAGCGCGGCACGGCTGCAGCACCCCAGGGCAGACCGGGAAAACGTGTCTGGGCCGCTCCAGCCGGAAAGGGAGCCGGCTGGCCACGGGACACGCGCGTACGCATGCGCTCACGCCCACGCACGCACGCCCACGCACGCACGCACGCCCCCGCCGGAAGCGGACGTGGGCGGAAAATTCCCCAAAGGGGCGCGCGTGGGTGGCTCAGTCGCTAAGCGTCTGCCTTCAGCTCGGGTCACGATCCCAGGGTCCTGGTTTCCAGCTCCCCGTCGGGCTCCCTGCTCACCGGGAAGCCTACTTCTCCCTCTCCCGCTCCCCCTGCTTGTGTTCCCTCTCTCGCTGTCTGTCTGTCTGCCTGTCTGCCTGCCTGCCTGTCTGTCTGTCTGTCTGCCTGTCTGCCTGCCTGCCTGTCTGTCTGTCTGTCTGTCTGTCTCTCTCTCTCTCTCTCTCTCTCTGTGAAATAAATAAATAAAATCTTAAAAAAATAAAATAAAATTCCCCGCAGACACCGGCAGGCCCCAGAGGCCCGGCCGGCATTACGCGGGCTTCCCACAGCGGCACACGGGCGGTGCCCTGGGCCTCTGGGAGGACTTAAGACAAATTTCGGGGGGCAGGCAGGGAACGGAAAACAGAGACCGTGTGAGTACTCCTAGAACAACAACGGTTGAACCATTTTTCTTCTATCATTTCAAGGGGAGGAAGTCTCTCTCAAGCATACGAAGAAAGCTCAGGAGGGCAGAAAGGGGGTGATTGACACACGCCCCCAGAAAGGTGCACACTGAATCCCTCTCTGCGTGTACCACGATGACATCCAAGGACAACAAACAGGCATGGGGGAACATCCGTGCAAAGGCAGGTGTGGCGATAAGAATATCGGTTTCCCCCGAAACCGCCTGGGTGGCTCAGTCGTTGAGCGTCTGCCTTCGGCTCAGGGCATGATCCGGGCGTTCTGGGATTGAGCCCCGCATCAGGCTCCTCCGATGGCAGCCTGCTTCTTCCTCTCCCACTCCCCCTGCTTGTGTTCCCTCCCTCTCTCACTGGCTGTCTCTCTCTCCCTGTCAAATAAATAAATCAACCAGTATTTAAATATATATATATATAATATTATATATTAATATATTTATATTTAACATTTTTATTAAATACATTTAATATGTTTAAATATATTATATATTTATTTTATTATATATTTATTATATTTTTATTTATATAATATATAAATAATATATTTATTATATATAAATATATATTATATATTTATTAAATATATTTAATATATTTAACATTATATATATATTATACACACACACACACACACACACACACACACACACACACATATATCTCGGTTTCAGCATCTGTGACCATAACCCGGAAACACACGGTGGGGGGGGGCGGGGGGGGGGAGGAGGAGGCGCGGAATGGGGAGGAAGGGAGTTAAAATAGCCATTCACTAAACAAATCCAGCTCCGGGACATCCGCGCATTCCAACACTAGGACACGGGGGGGGGGGGGGGGGCGGGGGGGGGTAAGAGAGGAAGGGAGGGTGGGTGGTGCTTGAGAAGAGGTAAATAATTGATGATGAAATGTTCCATGATATTAAGGAGAAAAGAAAAACCAGGCGTAGCACTTCCTCTGGCGTGTAAAGGAAAAAAAGTTTGTTTGTTTTTTTTTTCTTCCTTTTTTCGTCTTTCAAGTACACGTATTTCAGGGCACCTGACTGGCTCTGTCGGAGGAGGACCGGGTGACTCTTGATCCGCAGGGGTCGTGAGTTCCAGCACCACGCTGGATGGGCATAGAGATTACTTAAAATTAGAAAGCTTTAAAAAACAAACACACAAACCACAGACGCGGAGCAGCATTAAGCATCCAAGACATACACCTGTCTTGGGGCGCCTGGGTGGTGCAGTCGGTTGGTTGGGCAGCTGCCTTTGGCTCGGGTCATAGCCCCAAGGTCCTGGAACAGAGCCCCCCATCACGCTCCCTGCTCAGTGGGGAGTCTGCTTCTCTCCCTCCCTCTGCCGATCCCCCTGCTTGTGCTCTCTCACTCACGCCCTCTTTCTCAAATAAATAAAAATCTTTATTATGGAAAGAAAAAAAAAAGATAAACACCTGTAAACAGGAAGTAGTCAGAGGAAAACATCCACAGTAGCAGAGGATGCGACATTAGAGGGCAGCAGAGCAGCATCCTAGCCAGGTGCTATGGCGCTTTACTGCTTTCTGTGCCCCGTAGGGACCTTTAAAAAAACCTCACCCTCCTATCCAGGGAGGAGAGGGCAGAAGCAACCTCCAGCAAGACTTCCTTTGATTAAAGGGAACTCTTATTACATTCACCTTCACCATTTGAACATGGGCTTTTAATGGTTTCCTTTCCAAGCCTTTCTCTTTGCCTTCTTCTTACCTGTGTGAATCCCTGATCCCACAGTCACAACATCCCCCCCCCGCCACCACCAGAACACACACACACACACACACACACACACACACACACACACACACACACGGATGAAAACTGTTCTCTGTACACCATACATCCTGAGCACTGCGAAAGTAAATGAGGAAACGCGGACAAGAGAGAAATCAAGCAAATACCGTAACTCTGAAGGCTGGACATCTACTGAGTTGAGAGAACTGACCAAACATCAGAAACTTGAAATGAAGGTTTTCCTTTAAAGTTGATTCTTCCTTAGTGGGCTAAACTACCTACGTTCTTTACCGGTATTTCCTCAACTCAAGAGTGCGGCGATCCAAAGGCGGTTTCACGGTAAAAAGTTTGTGGGTGCCGTCTTGACATTTGCTTTGCAAGTACACATATTTCAGGGCACCAGGCTGGCTCGGTCAGTCGGAGGACCACGCGACTGCGACTCTTGATCTGCAGGGGTTGTGAGTTCCAGCACCACACTGGATGGGTGTGGAGATTACATAAACAAGCGGATGGGCAAAAGGAATTAAAATCGCTACGGTGATTTCAAACAAAACAAGTGAAAACAAAACAAAACTCGGAAATAAAGTCGCCCCTGGCTTAATGCTTATTTCTAGACGCGACGACAGAGACCTGTGAGGTTGCCAGACAAAGAGCTATCACGGAACAGATACCCAAACAGATACGCCCAAGCCCAACAGAGGTTTGACAAATGCTCAAAGGCCACTCGAAGGAGGAAAGATGGCCCACCTCCCCGTGACATCAGAGGACGGTAATCAGACATCCACAGACCAAGCACGCAGGCAGGCAGGCAGACAAAGGAACAAGAAAGCTGGGGCGCCCGGGTGGCTCAGTCGGTTAAGCGTCTGCCTTCGGCTCAGGTCATGATCGAAGGGTCCTGGGATCAAGCCCCCCCATCGGGGGCTCCCTGCTCACCAGGGAGTCTGCTTCTCTCTCTCTCTCTCTCTCTCTCTCTCTCTCTCTCTCTCTCTCTCTCACACACACACACACACACACACACACACACCCTCCTCCCCGCTTGTCCCCCCCCCGCCAAAAAATTGTTTAAATTAAAGAAAGAAGGAAAGCAAGCAAGCAAGCTTCGACCTAAACAGCCACACTTCACCCCTCACACAAATGTGAACTCAAAATGGATCACACACTGCCATGGGAAACATAAAACTGGAACACACCGGGGGGGGGGGGGAGCTCTAAGAGAAAAATTGAGGAACTAGGGCCAGGCAAAGAGAGTTTAAGACTTGACACCAGAGGCATGATCCATGAAAAAGACACGGAGAGGTGGGAAGTCATCAAAATTAAAAACCTAGGCTCTGTGAAACACCCTCTCAAGAGGGCCAAGTGACAAAGGACACGCAGAGGCCTGGGGGATTGGGGGGGGGGGGGCTTGTGGCTCAGAGAGAAACAAAATGAGGAAACGCTCCCAGAGGTTGGATCAGGGTCACCAGGTGAACAGCGGTACAATCCGTTCAGATAGGAGGTCTGGCGCACGGCCAAGGCAAGGAAGAAGACCAAGATTTTAGGGTTAGGTCCCCTTGAATAGGTCGTGTCCACGAGGCTACCGAGTCAGAAAATCAGCTAGGCAGTTTTATCTCTAATTCCGAATGGACATGAAGTCTGGGGTTTATAAGCAGAAAGTCCATAAGCGATCACCCAGAGGCGATTAAACACAGAGAAACACCGTAGCAACAATAGACTCTGTAGGGCCCAGGGTCGAACTAGGGCCAGCGGGGTGGGGGTGGGGGTGGGGGTGGGGTGGGGGTGGGGGGGACACTTCACATTTTAACACCCAGCCTAAGGAGCCCATGCTGAAGAACACTGCCGCTGCAGAGGAGGACCGTCAGGAACGGTAGGAACGACAGGAGCAAGACACCGCCAGCTGTCAGGAACTACAGAGGGGATGAGAGATTCCCGAGGAACAAGGACCAATGAGCCACTTACCCAGACTGCCCTCAAGGAAACCAGAACATGTCACCCCTGAAAGGTGCCTCATCGGTACATGGCTTACTTTGAATTCAACTCACTGGAGACACAGCAGCTGCAGGAAGGATATTCCGACCCTTCTTTTCTTCGTGAGAGCAAGAGGTCGAACTCCCGTGTGAAAGGTACCTGCCCTGGAACCAGGAAGAAGACAGACATTCTTCATCACCAGAGACAAGGGGAGGGGACCGGGAGAATTAGGGTCTGAACAATCCACGTCAATAAACCCTCTTCGACCACCCCCTGTCTTCCCGGGGACGTCTCTCACCGCGGCCTACCGACCTGCCTGCCCCTTGCCCGAACCCCTTTGTCTTCTCCATTCTTCACAAGTTGGCTGATGCCTTGTCTTTACTCTCCTGCCCCGTCCATGTAAACACCCACTAACCGTCGTATGCCCTTCTCCCGTGAATCTCTTGTGTCGGTCGCCATCCTAGGCCCAGCCAGAGACCCCCAAGAGGGTAGAGGAGACTCT
The DNA here is from genome assembly GCF_024610735.1 of Ursus americanus. Taxonomy (NCBI): domain Eukaryota; kingdom Metazoa; phylum Chordata; class Mammalia; order Carnivora; family Ursidae; genus Ursus; species Ursus americanus. The sequence continues at coordinate 41,539 of NW_028273749.1, read as the reverse complement.
CTCCTTCCCCGCCCCTCCCCCCCCCCCCACCGCGGGGCCTAGACTGTCCGACTGGAATGTCGGTGTCGGACTTGATGAGGAGAGCGAAGGCAAGAGAAATGAAGCGACAATGAGGTCTCCTTACAACTTGCAGCCCGCCGATAAATCCCTGAGACATACAGGGTGTAACAGCCCTACAACTCTCTCAAGGATTTTTTTTTTTTTTTTAACGTTTTACCGATGAGGATTTGCTGTAGTCAGTGTCACTTCACTCTCATAACCACAGACGCCCAGAATATGCTAACACCCCTCTATCAACCTGTGGCCCACTGACACACATCTAAAGGGCCTCATGACTCCCGCTTTGCTAAAACAGTAGGGACCGACCTTACCTTGACAAGAGCTAGCCCTGCAAGGTCTCGGAGACCTTGCTCTCAGTATACACAAATTCCTTAGAGACTTACCTTAGCCCTAACCCCCACTCACTAGAAACTGTATCACCAGTTAACGCCTCACAGTCCCAGTGCGGCTCTTTCCGCCCACAGATCCCGTCCCCATGCTATAATAAAAGCACCTGGTTGCACCAGAAACATCTCAAGAATTCTTTCTTGACCGCGTGCTTGGCAGCTCCACATCAGGTCTGCTTGTCTGTCTGTTCTTGTGTTTGTCCCTTCATGCGTGTGTGTGTGTGTGTGTGTGTGTGTGTGTGTACACGTGTGTACGTATCTGTCCGTCTGTCTAGTGGGGCTTTATTTATTTCTTTAGAGCGATTTGGGGTTCACTGCAAAACTGACTGGCGAATACGGACGGTACCCATATGCCACCTGCTCTGCCATCGCTCACTGCTCCCCGCCCCACCACCCAACATGCAGAGGCGCAGGTGTGCTCCCTCAGAGCTTCCCACTCCCCCATCTGTGCCAGAGCCGGTGTGTTGATTACAATGGATGAATCTACACTGAGGCATCATCATCACCCATTCAGAGTCCAGAGTTTACGCTAGGGTTCACTCTTGGTGTTGTCCATTCTATGGGTTTTGACAAAGGTATCTTACCATCATAGTAGCACACTCAGTAGTTCCACTGCCTTAAAAATCCTCTGTGTTCTGCCTGTTCATCACCCCCCCCACACCCCCAACCCCGCCAAAACCCCTGGCAGCCTACAGATCTTTTTTTTTTTTTCTTCCCTCCCTCCCTCCCTTCATCTTTCTTATTACTAGTGTGGATATCATTCGTTTATTATAAAAAAGAGACACGGAAATTATTTACGTAATGCAGGACTGCACAACTTCAGTGGACTGGGTAGTTTCACATGACGCCGTTTCAATAATGATTTATTTCAGGCTACATCTTTTCTGAGAATGTCACAATCCATGTCACCTACAACTACTTCGATGCCTCCATACTCTGGGAGAAGAAATTTCTCGCCAACTTGCATGCCAACTGGTTGAGTCTCTCCACCCTTTTCCTTTAGAGCCTCATCCAATAGCTACTCCTGTTGCTTGCAGTCCTTGTCCTGGAGATTTTTATGGGAGCACAATGCCTCCTTTGGTTACAATGTTGGCTGCACTCCTTTGACCTAAAACCTGGTCAAAGAGGGGGAGAAACCCTCTCTAAACGCCTGTCCGGCCATGACGCTGTCCGCTGCAGTTTGTACTCTGCTCTCCAGCCTACTGATTTCAGTTCTGTCTCCTCCACAATGTCACATTTAGTGGGAACCGTGAGTTATGTTCACCATCTCAGATTGGCTTCTCTCAGTCAGGAATACACATGTACGGTTCCCCCACCTGGCTCCCCACAGCTACCCATAGTTCCATAGCTCGCTCATTTCTTTCCAACGCCCCCGAAAAACATTCCATGGCCTGGATGTACCGCAGTCTACATATCCATTGACCTCCTGAGGGACTTCTTGGTTGCCTCCAAGGTCAGGCAGTTATGAATGAAGCTACCGTGAACGTCTGTGTGCAGGTTTCTGTGCAGACGTCAGTTTTCAACTCATTTGGGCCGTTGATAAATACCAAGGAGTGGGATTGCTGGGTCGTACGGTAAGAGTGTGTTTAGCTTGGAAAGGCATCGCCCATATTTGTGGCATTTTTTGGATGATAGCTGAGAGCAGGGCAGCACACTGAAGGAACAAGGTCATGAAGGAGGTAGAATTCAAAGATGCTGGAAAGGAAGATGTCACCAAGGCACGACCTTTACCTCCATCCTCGTAGGGTTTGTGGCTGACCCTGAGGATGACATTGACATGAGACAGATGACCAGGAAAAGGAGCATACAAATTTGTTTCCTACAAGTGTCACATGACAAAGCCCTCCTGAGGAAACGAAGATCCTGAGAAGGAGCAAACCCTAAATGCTTGTATATTGGGTTGAACAAGGAGAGGCGACTGTGGGAGGGTAACTCAACAATGTGGCGAGGCTATAGGAACGTTAAGGATTTAAAACAAAACAAAACAAACAAAAAAGCAAGATCTGTTTGTCCAGAATTCTCATTCTCATTCTGAACTTCCTGTCCTTGAAGATCAGAATGTTACTCACGGGGCACCTGGGTGGCTCAGTCTGTTAAGGTTAAGTGGCTGCCTTCAGCTGAAGTCAGATCTCTCAATCCCGGCATCCTGGGATTGAGCCCTGCCTTGGCCTCTTTGCTCAGCGGGGAGTCTGCCTCTCCCTCTCCCTCTGTCCTTCCCCCCCTACTCATGCGTGGGCTCTCGCTCACCCTCCCTCCCTCCCTCCCTCTCTCTCAAATAAATAAAATCTTTTTAAAAACTTTTAAAAAAAGAATGTCTCTCACTCCCCTTCTGGCATAGGGAAGACATCTTCCAGGGGGATGGGTGGGGGAAGCTTCTGGGGAGAAAAGGGGGAGAGTCAGGTACCCTCCTTGCACCTGCGGGGCGGGGGGGGGGGGGTTGGGTTGGGTGTGTGTGTGTCTGCTGCTGCCGCCGCTGCTGCTTTGTAGAAGTGTCTACAGTTCAAAACAGTACTCTGGTTTCCTTTATATCTAAAGCTTATCTCGGGTTTGGGGTTTGGGTTTGGACAGGAGGAGGGAGGGCCACATTTTCTTCTGACAGAGTGGAGAAAGAGAAGAGGGGTGCGGGCTTGTGCATATTCTTTTCCATCTTGGGGTGAGCGGAGGATTCAGATTCAGCTCTTGCCAGATGAGATCTAATTTCTCCATAAACAATCAGGCAAAATATCAGGCAAACAGAGGGCGAGTAAGCGTTAGAAGACCATGGACAAGATGGGTTCCAAAGCAATGATTTCATCAGAGGAACGTGAATGCCAAAGATTTCCAGGGACCATGTTTATGGATGACTTGGTGTGTAGGTCATTTCAAATTTACAGTGCTACCATCCATCCGGTCACTTCAGCATACTGTCTCCAGCTCACACGAGCAGTGTAGTCGTGCAAATATAATATGGGGCTCATCCAGGGATGGGATTGTGCCAGAGAAAGGGAGACAGCAGCATGTAATTGAGCCTAAGGAGTGTCCAAGAGAGTGACTCTCTAAAGTACATCGAGGCAGAAGGAGACCGGCTGGATTTTTTGTTTGCTTGCTAGGTGTTTGTGGCAATGGGGTGGATGTGGGTGGGTGTTGTTTATTTTCTGGACAAGGTGAAGGGACCCTTCAAGTGGAAGTATTTGCACAAGGGGTCTTGCAGGATGGGAGGGTGCAGCTCAGTCCCTTTACCAAGAAAAAAGGAGAATCAGACCTTTTAAGAACTAGGCAAGGAGAGGAGTCTAGCTTTGGTTATTGCAGCACCCAGGCACCTCGGCAGAAACAACAGAAGGTTCCCAAAAGGAACCGAGTTGCAGGAATCAGCGTGAGCAGGCCCCATCACCCTCAGCTCTCAGCTCTCAGCCCTCAGCCCTCAGCCACCTCCCCACCGGGGCAGGAGGCGTCTATAATCCAGTCTGAGCTCCAGATCTGGGTCCCGCCCCCCCTCACCCCCACCCACCTACAGGGCTCCCCTGCCCTCTTCTCAGCCAGAGACACATATGGGAGGGTGGTCCCAGAACAAATCTCCCCACATCCACAGAAATCTTGCCAGCACTTTGACCACTTGGCCTTGAGACACCAACTCATCTGTACCCGTGCATGATTTTTTCCTTGGACCAGGGGCCTAGTTCACCACTTAGGACGAACAGCAAATCCCCGCTTCCCCCCCTCCCCACCCTCCCCGCAGCCTACGGTTCCCAATTCGACCGGACAACATCAGTTGGGGGGGCGGGGATGGGGGAGCAGCTGAAGGGAGGGTCAGGGTGATCCATTCTAATGGGCCTCATTCAATCGTATCATTCAAATGCAGAAAGCTTTCTGTTAAAGTCAGAGCCTGGGGCTTCTCTCCACTGAATGGCTTTCCCAAACTTCCCCAACCCTTAGGCTGCAGCTTGCAAACTTCTGGGAAGAAAGGGAGGGAGGGAGGGAGGGAGGGAGGGAGGGAGGGAGGGAGGGAGGAGGGTAAGGGGAAAAAGGGGAAAGAGGATGTCCGAAGAGTTCACCTCATCTGGGTGTCAGTCCTTCATTCCATTTCTATGAAACATGGACAGAGGCCTGCCTTCTGTCACTGCCTCAAGCTGAAGTAAGGTGCAGTAGAGGCTTTGGAATGGAAGGGTCTGATACAGTGCAGGTCGCAACTTTTGGTCCCTTGTGTTATTGGAGGGGGTCTCAGAGATAGTTCCTTATCTGAGAACTTGGATATTTTTCTACATGGTTTCATTGATTTTATCCCCAAGTATACTCTATGGAATAGTAACAGCATAGCATGACCCAACTGTCTCATTCTGTCTCAGATTGATCTGATCCGGCGGGCCTCGTGGGCCTCGGAGAGTACAGACCGGTAAATTAGCCTGAGCCCCTCCCCCCCAGGACGGGGGCGGGGGGGGGGGGGCAAAGGTCGTGGTGGTTAAGGGCTTCTTGTAGCCAAGTAGCTTAGTGTTTGGTTTTACCTCTATGGGTTCTTTTTTTTTTTTTTTTCCTTTACATATCTTTATTAAGTAATCTCTACACCCAACGTGGGGCTCGAAGTCACAACCCCGAGATCAAGAGTCGCATGTTCTACTGACTGAGCCAGCCAGGTGCCCCTATTTATATGGGTTCTTATTTCCAAACAGGAGTTAATAGAGGTGCCGCAAGCGGAGTTAACTATCACAGACTCGGCCTCATTCAGCAAGCAATCCGGTAGTTCATAAGAGGCATTTCTATGGAAACAAAAGGAAAACACTGGTTAATGGTTGGAACAAGGGATAAACCCAGTGTCTAAGTCCAGAGTACTACCGGTGAGAAGGTCTCTAGGATGTCAGGCTTGAAGCATCCTCAGATGGAGTGAGGGTGGGCAGGGGCAATCTGACGAATTTTTCTGGTGTGTAGTTCAAATGTCTCATTTTGAGTGGCCCATAGAGCAACAGGCACAAAGATTGTCTATGTACGAGCTATTGTTGCCATTTCCCTGAAATTTATTTCAAGTTGACCAGCTTTCACTTGCCACACTTCAGGAAAAAGGGCACTTTCAGTTCTTAATGATTGTAAGGTAAGAGAATGGGAGAATGTTGGAAACCTTAGTTTGAACAGTCATAGTCAGAGACTCAAGGAAACCCGAAGGATTCAGGATCCAGTCCAGGTTTATAGGCAAACAACATATGTTCAAAGATAATTCATCAGAACTAGCACCTAACACCTACAAAAGTGTGTTATTGAAATACAGTCTTTCTCCCTAAAGTCACCTTCATTCCTGTCAAAGATAGCCAAATGAAGATTAATTTGTTTGTAAAACAAGCCCAGTTTTTAACAAACATGGCCTAATCATCTACGTAAGCACAGCAAAAATAGCAATTGACCAAATCATATATAAGGTTCTTTCTTTCTTTCTTTCTTTCTTTCTTTCTTTCTTTCTTTCTTTTTCTTTCTTTCTTTCTTTTTCTTTCTTTCTTTCTTTCTTTCTTTCTTTCTTTCTTTCTTTCCTCTTTTAAATCTGCTTTGATGTAGCTTTTTATAAGGAATTTTAGATTGAACCTTTAACTGCCTTTTTAAAGCCAAGAGCCAAGCCAAGTATTTCCCATCGGATTTGTCTGCAAGACCTGTAGGTTGAGGTCGATTTCTCTCATCTTGAGGTCCTCCAAATTTCCTGAAGTTCCTGCATCTGTCAGGAGGTGGCATTCTTTACTCACCTGGTAAGACTGAGGAGAACACTGTAAGTAAGGTATCAGGCCAACATTTCCAAGGGGCTTTATTGGCTCCATAAAATCGATCTTTCTTAAAGCTGTCTCATCATATCTGAGTCTATGCTTTGTGTCTCTGAAAGATGACTTTCCAGGGGCACCTGGCTGGCTCAGTCGGTAGAGAGCACGACTCTCTCTCTCTCTCTCTCTCTCTCTCTCTTTTTCCCTTCATTTTTTTAAAGGTTTTATTTATTTGACAGAGAGAGACAGAGAGAGAGAGAGACAGTGAGAGGGGGAACACAAGCAGGGGGAGTAGGAGAGGGAGATGCAGGCTTCCCGCTGAGCAGGGAGCCGGAAGAAGACATGGGGCTCCATCCCAGGACCCTGGGATCGGGACCAGAGCCAAAGGCAGACACTCGACTGACTGAGCCACCCAGGCGCCCCTGTAGATATCTTAAGAGAAAAAGTTTCCTTGACCGTGGAAGAGCAAACACTGGGGGAGGGGGACCAACAATGTTTTGAACCAGAGTCATTAAAAACGCTCATCTTTTTTTCTTAAAAAACAAACAAGAAAACCCAGTCATCATTTTCCTGAATTCATTCAGTTCCATGTTATTACTTTTTGTTCTGTTTAAATGCAGCTTTTTCATATGTTCTGGAAATTCATAGTTTAATTTTAGGATCTGAAGGTTACCAGAAACCTGTATTTGTCAAAGGTCCTTTTTGTGAATCTTCTTGAAGCTGAACGATATTTTGCAAGAGCATCAGAACGGTAACTGTAAATGACACAAGAGTCAAAAATGGACACGGATATTGTATGGAACCAGAAAAGACCCTGAATAGCCAAAGGAATGTTGAAAAAGAAAACCAAAACTGGTGGCATCACAATTCCGGACCTCAAGCTCTATGACAAAGCTGTAATCATCAAGACAGTGTGGTACTGACACAAAAACAGACACACAGACCAACGGAACAGAATAGAGAACCCAGAGATGGACCCTCAACTCTATACTCGACTAATCTTCAACAAAGCAGGGAAAATCCAATGGGGGGGGGGGGCGTGCGGGAGACAGGCTCTTCAACAGATGGTGTGGGGAAAATTGGACAGCCACATGCAGAAGAATGAAACTGGACCATTTCCTGACACCAAACACAAAAAACAGACTCAACATGGATGAAAGACCTAAATGGGAGATAGGAATCCTTCCAAATCCTAGAGGAGAACACAGGCAGCAACTTCTGTGACCTCGGCTGCAGCAACTTCTTGCTAGACACATCTCCACAGGCAAGGGAAAGAAAGGCAAACATGAACTATTGGGACTTCATCAAGATAACAAGTTTTTGCCCAGCGAAGGAAACAGTTGACAAAACCAAAAGACAACAGACAGAATGGGAGAAGATATTTGCAAATGACAAATCAGATTAAGTATGTCTATAGAGGGGCGCCTGGGTGGCTCAGTCATTAAGCGTTAAGCATCTGCCTTCGGCTCAGGGCGGGATCCCAGAGTCCTGGGATCGAGCCCCACATCGGGCTCCTCCACTGTGAGCCTGCTTCTTCCTCTCCCACTCCCCCTGCTTGTGTTCCCTCTCTCGCTGGCTGTTTCTCTCTCTGTCAAATAAATAAATAAATAAATAAATAAATAAATAAATAAATAAATAAAATCTTAAAAAAAAAAGGGGGGGGATCTCTATAGAATGTATCAAACTCAACATCCAAAGAACCAATTATCCAATCAAGAAATGGGCAGAAGACAAGAGCAGACATTTCTCCAAAGACGACGTCCAAATGGCCAACAGACCCATGAAAAAAGTCTCCACGTCACCTAGCATCAAGGAAATACAAATCAACACCACAATGAGATACCACCTCACAGCAGTCAGAATGGCTACAATTAACAAGTCAGGAAAGGACAGATGTTGGCGAGGATGTGGAGAAAGGGAAACTCTCTTACAGTGTTGGTGGGAATGCAGGCTGGGGCAGCCACTCTGGAAAACAGTGTGGAGGTTCCTCAAAAATTTGAAACTAGAGCTACCCTACAACTCAGCAATTGCAGTACTGGGTATTTACCCCAAAAATACAAATGTAGTGATCCGAAGGGGTGCCTGCACCCCAACGTTTATAGCAGCAATGTCCACAATAGCCAAACTATGGAAAGAGCCCAGATGTCCATTGACAGATGAATGGATAAAGCAGATGTGGAGGATGGATAGAGAGATAGATAGGTAGCTATAGCTATAGATCTGTATCTATCTATATCTATCTGTATCTAGCTATACATCTGTATCTAGCTATATGTATCTATCTATCTGTCATCTATCTATCATGAAACACTACTCAGCCATCCTAAAAAAGAAAGAGAGAGAGAGAGAGAGAGAGAGAGAGAGAGAGAGAGAAAGAAAGAAAGAAAGAAAGAAAGAAAAGAAAGAAATCTTGCCATTTGCAATGACATGGATGGAACTAGAGGGTATTATGCTAAGTGGAATAAGTCAATCAGAGAAAGAAAATTATCATATGATCTCACTGATGTGTGTGTGTGTGTGTGTGTGTGTGTGTGTGTGTGTGTGTGTTTTCCATAAAGAGTTACATGTCATCCTGATGAAGGACACTGCAGAAAGTCACGGAGTTTATTTTCTGTTTTTAGTGTGTGCAAGGCTGTGTGACTCTGATCTTATGGGAGCCAGGGAGGTTTTCTTTTGTTTTCTCATCTTTATGTTTGGAAACCTCCTTTTTAGGGCTTGATTGAAAAAACTTTTTTAAAGATTTTATGTTTATGTAATCTCTACACCCAACATAGGGCTCAAACTCACAATCCCGAGTCCCGACGGAGGACGGAGCCAGCCAGCAGCCAGGCACCCCTTGATTTTTTTTTTTTTTTTTTAATTGAAGCAAACATGCAATGTGTGCTCAGCGCGGAAATAGAGCCCACGTGTTGAGGTTTTGTGGAGTCATTTGGACCTGGGTAAATGTGAAGGCCCGGGAGCAGGGCCCACAAATGTTAAAAGTTGACAATTTCTTTGATCAGTATTCACTTAACAGATGATTTATTGAAAGTGCTATTCTATGGCAAACGTCCTTCTATGTTCGGGATACAGCAACAACCAGATAGCTGAAGCTCCCACCTCATGGATTTAAAGTTTCAGTTGGATGTAGAGATAGGTAGGTAGGTAGGTAGGTAGGCAGGCAGGCAGGCAGGCAGGCAAGCAAAGAGATTTAAAACATGGCATCGGGGCGCCTGGCTGGCTTGGTCGGTAGAGCGTGTGACTCTTGATCTCGAGGTGGTGAGTTCAAGCCTCACGTTGGTTGTAGAGATTACATAAACATAAAATCTTTTTTTTTTTAAGATTTTATTTATTTATTCGACAGAGATAGAGACAGCCAGCGACAGAGGGAACACAAGCAGGGGGAGTGGGAGAGGAAGAAGCAGGCTCATAGCGGAGGAGCCTGATGTGGGGCTCGATCCCACAACACCGGGATCCCACCCTGAGCCGAAGGCAGACCCTTAACCGCTGTGCCACCCAGGCGTCCCAAACATAAAATCTTTAACAAAGAATAAATGATGGGGTGCCTGGGTGGCTCAATCGGTTGAGCGTGTCTGCCCTAGGCTCAGGTCATGATCCCGGAATCCTGGGATTGAGCCCCGCATCGGGCTCCCTGCTCAGCGGACAGCCTGCTTCTCCTTCTGCCCCTCACCCAGCTCGTGCTGTGCTCTCCCGCTCTCTCTCTCTCTCTCTCTCTCTCTCTCTCTCTCTCTCAAATAAATAAATAAAATCTTTTAAAAAATGAACGAACGAACGAACGAACGAACAAAGCCACGGCATCAAAAGTGAGTGCTTGCTTGCTTGGGGGGGGGGGGGGGAATCAAACCGGAATATCTTTAACCTGTAACATATTCTTTATCGATCCTGCTTTCACTACTTTGCCCGGATTTCATTTTCCACAAGTGACAGTCCCTCCCAAGTGGGCTTCTTTCATCGTAAGACCCGTGTTCTCCCCTTGTCCCGCAGAGAGAGAAGAGCCATGAGAGGCGAAAGTTGGGCAGATCGGTATAAATCTAGGAAATAAAATAATCGTTCCCAAGACCAGTAGCCAAAGTTCTGCTTCCGTTTAGGACCCGATGTGTTAAAAAAGCATGTATGGTCGTTGGCTTGGAGAAAGGGGAGGAGGCCGAAGTATCATCCTAAAGAACAGAGTAGGGGGAGAAACAGAAGTGAAAAGATCGAAGAACTGGTTTCCCCATCCATAGCCTTTGAAATGATTTGGTGTCTTCTCCTAAGAGAGAGCCCATTGTCCGTCCAATATTTCATACCGCTTTTCACAAAGTATCACAACACAACACAACACAACACATTGCACGATCCCGTGCCTCCAAACCGTCTACGCAATCCTAATGCGTCCTATCTGCGTTCTATTCTATCATGTGACTAGAGCATCATGTACTTCACCATTCCGCTGTTGTTTGACATTCAGGTGAATTCCAACTTCTGTTCGGGGTGCGTGGGGGGCGGTGTGTGTGTGTGTGTGTGTGTGTGTGTGTGTGTGTGCGCGCGTGCGCGCGCCGTATCTATTGCTGCTGTGCAGCGATCTGATCCTCAGGGTGTATCACCCTAACACCGCAATGGCTTGAAACAACATCTCTTTATCATTTCCTGGTGCTTGCCTTGGGTGGCCACGTGGTTTCTACCGGTGTACCCCGGGCTCACTCCAGCAGTGGCCTTCAGCTGGAGGGTCAACTGAGTTTGAAGGTGCAACTTGGCCACATTCCCAAGTCTGCAGTCGGTGCTGGCCGAGCACCGGGTTGCCTCTCTTGTCGATGCCTCTCATGGCCCAGTCAGCTAGACTGGCTCTCTTCCGTGAAGGTCTCGGGACGGCCTGCCAAGAGGGTCAAGCACGCTTCCGGACCACCTCTTCAGCTGTGGCTGTGCAACTAGTAAAATTTCACTTCTAGTCTATTCTTTTGGTCAAGACAAGTCCCAAGACCCAGTCCAAAACCAGGGGACAGAGCAATCGAGCCTACCTCCAGATAGCAGGAGCATCGAAGGCACATGACGTGAGGGTGCACACGTGCCAGGAGGTAAGGGAGGTACGGTTGTCAGTCTCCCACGAGGGATTCCTAAACCCTATGCCACGACGCACATTTTTGTAAAAGTAAGCTTGACGTGTTAGCGTCTAAAACATGATTTCCTTTGAATCGACCCCTAGAATTGGATTCGTCCAAAAGAAGGGGAAGATGCGTTTTTCAGGCTCTTGATACCAAAGCTCTTGACTTCCAGAATGGACTTGGATGACCCTTCACCATCTCTGCTTTGTAAGACAGTGCAAATTTAATTGGCCAACCCCGCATGAAAAGGTTGTCGATCACGTTCCCGTCCGAATTCAAATTCAAGGCAGGATTCCTTTTTAAAGGCACAGAGCAGCCAGCTCCGTGGCAAGGAGCCAGAATTCTCCGGGTGGATCTCAGATCCACCGAATCCCACAAACCCCGTGTGACGTGAATGTACGAATTCGTGGAGGTTTCCCTCCCGATGGCTAAGAAGATGCTTTCACATCAGTGATGACAAAACGCAAACCCACAAAACCCCGATAGATGGGCACGGTCTTCCCTAAAGGGTCCCTTATTTCATGGAATCCAATTCTTCCACCTTGCAGTCTGCATTCACGGCTTCTATTTTCCGAGAGGCCGACACTCTTTCTCTGCAGACATGTCACAAGATCGGCAGGATACGGTCTTCCGTGCGTCGGGCACACCAAAAGCTGTTGGGAAGGCCCCTGCCATCGGAATGTATTCGGCACGGATGCTAAGGAAGAGACTTTGAAACCGATCTAGTCCGGTTCCGTCCTTCAGTCCTCTTGGGGGCAGAGCTTCCGTGTTCCATGCCCCCTCTCCAGGAACGCCACTCTCCCCACAATTTCAGGTGTCCAGGCAACCCGGAAACTCTCGAGCTAGGTGAGTTCTTCTGGGAAGGGGCGGGGGGGGGGGGTTGGGGGGGAAAGGGTGGGCAGTGCCGACGTTTGGAAACATTGAAGGGCACCCGAGGCGAGGCTATGGCCAAACCGAGTCCGTGCACAGGTACGTAAGGCGGGGGTGGGGGGGCGGGGGTGGGGATGGGGGGGTGGTGGGGTGGGGCACGAAACCTGTGCTCTCCGTAGGTTACGAAAAGCTCAGGGGCACCTGGCTGGCTCTCTGTAGAGCGCGCTGACTCTTGATCTCAGAGTCCTGAGTTCGAGCCCCACGTTGGGTGTAGAGTTTACGTGAACCAGCAGCAGCAGCAGCAGCAGCAGCAGCAGCAGCAGCAGCAGCAGCAGCACCACCACCACCACCACCACCACCACCACCACCACCACCACCACCAAAAATGATAATAATGAAAAGCTCGAAAAGCCCCACGGCCCCTGGCAGGATGTCTATGGCAAGCCACACCTCCACGACAAATAGCTTTCCACAGTGACGGCGACGGATGGCGGAAGGACAGAGGCAGCACCCTACCCCAAACCTCACAGCCTGCCTCCTTTCCGGCCAGATGTGCAGCATCTGGGAACGGCTTTGAAACCTTCCCAGTCAACGGCTTGGGCCCGCCTGTCGGGAAAAGCGCTCTGCTGTTCATTTCACTCCTGGACGAGCCTAGGAAGATGAAGCGGCGGTAGCTCTCCGTGGGGGGGGGGGGGGGGCGCCACGCGATCCAACACACACGACCACAGCCACTGAGGAGCATGAGATCTGTATGGCCTCGAGGGGTACAGGATAGCCCGTGAATCCTTTTCCAAGGAAGAAGGCGGCAACGTGAGAGCGTGCAAAACACTTTCTCACAGCATCTGCTGATGGTGCTAGGACTTCTGTCCCCGGAGAGGATACTATTTTTCCACCGCTTCCAGTTTTAAGAGAAAGGGTCAGGGGAAAATCATTCAGTCGTTCCACTCATCTTCATGGCTCATCGTGGAAAACGAAGACGCCGTACAAAGGAGCAAAGCGCGGATCCATGCAAACACATGGGTGAGCCCCCCCAAAACATGACGCTAAGTGAAAGGAACCAGACAGCCAGGGTGACATAATGCCTTAGGGATCCCATGGGTAGGAAAGAGCCAGACGGAATAGCCCAATCCTAGAGGGAGGGAGCAAACAGATCAGAGGCTGTTGGGGGAGAATGGTGAAGAGAGCTGGGGTGAGGGTCAGGGTGAGGTTGAGGGTGGGGGGGGGGGGAGGCGCGGACGGGAAGGGGGAGGGGTGGGGGGTGTCTCTTTTTGAGGTGACGGAAATGTTCTGGAAATGGCGGTGCGGGTCGTGCAGCTTTGTGAGTAACCTTTAAAAAAAATAAAAAAGGCCACCGAACCGTACACTTTCAAGAGGATGTGAATCATGGCGTGCGAATTGTATCTCCACTTTGAAAATGTGTGAGGAAAAAAATGTAGCAGATGCAGGTTGGTAGGTTGGTAGGTAGGTAGGTAGGTGGGTGGGTGGGTGGGTGGGTGGGTAGGTAGGTAGGTAGGTGAACGGGCCGGTGGTGGACCGATGTTCGTTCGTTCGTTCGTTCGTTCGTTCGGTCCCTCCCTCCCTCCCTCCCTCCCTCCATCCATCCATCCATCCATCCGGTCCGTGCGTCCACGAAGATCTGCATCAAAAGGTGTGGGAAGGGGGAGGTCGGGTTCTTGTTCTGAGTGGTTTTATTTGTTCCCCAAACTAATCACCTCTGTGGAGATAAACAAAGATCACCCACATGAGAACAGGAATCACCTGTTGAGGTCAACAGAGTCTGTGGGCGGTTATCACCACCTGGGTCTGGCAGAGACTCGAAGCAAACGCAGGCCAGGCGGAGGAGTGGAAAAGCTTTCTGGTGGCAAAGGGGGAAGGTCCAGTGAGAGGTTGTTGCGGTGGGCGGGGGGAGCAGGACGGGAGCTGACTAGAAGAGGGGT